>NW_010428486.1:87945-111601 GCF_000710305.1 Buceros rhinoceros silvestris
GTAGGGAAGCTTTATTTTTTCTCATCTAATCCATTTATAGTTGTGTTTGGTCATAATGATGGTGCCTTTCCCCAAATATTTTCTAAAAATACCTTTTTCCTGAGTACTTTGACTGGTATATAGTCTGCAAATTTTAATCAGATCTATTTCTTCAAGGAACATTGGAGACAGCTCTTGAGAAAACAACTTTCAAACAAGTATGGCAAATCCTATTACCTTACCTTATCACAGTGGATGCAATGATAACAATATAAATAAAATATTGCCTTCCTTTGAAAGAGAAAGCTATTTATAAATGCCGTGGGATATGTTGTTGATTCTCGCCCCAGTAAAATTTTATAAGTCTGTATCTGAGTCCAAATTTGAACTAATCAATACCTCCTACTGCTATTTAAAGTGTTGCCTGCTTCTCTGAGCAATGGGCAAAGGAGAAAGAGATCAGGGCCTTGCAGAAGCTGTGCAAAGAGAGGTTAGAAAATGAGATCAGAGGAGCCAACTTCTAACTCTTGTGCAAACAACATCAGTGAGCTGCCTGCTGTGGGCTTGGCCAATGACACAAAGAGGAGAGAGAAGCCTGCAATCCTTTTGTAGACTGCAGTGATCTGCAGACCCAAAGCAATGCTGGCTGAGGTGAGCTGGCAGGGTCACCTTGGGCCAGGTTTTCTATGATGTGCCAGGGCACAGCAGCAAGGCAGAGGAGAAGTGCCTTTCCCAGTTCCCTGATACAGGAAGAAGGGAGAGCCAGCAGAGCTGGGACACAGCACAGCTTTGCACAGCCCTAGTTTGGAAGTGATGGTTGTTAAAAGGCTGTGTTAGTTACTGAAGAGGGCACGGCAATGTGAATGAAATCATCGACCGCGACGGAGCAGTGAGTTTCAAAGGGGTTTTAACAGTAGACCTATTTTAACAATAAATATGTTAAAAATTTCACTTACCTCTGCCTGTGAGGTGTTTGTTCTCTTCTCTTCTTTTTCTAGAGGAGGAAAAGATATGTAGAGAGAAACGTTAATCCAAAAGCATTTCTCAGTGCTAACCCTTGTGACTCTGCCCTGAACACTACAGCACTATTGTAAACAAGAACTTACCCCTCTGATTTACAGCTTTTCTTTCTCCTTTGCAAGCCTCAGAAAACCAGAGGCCCTGATTAGCATTTAGATATAAGCACTGTCTCTACAGCTCTTAACTCCCTTTGTTTTGTCTGTGAATTACTGTCAAGGGATGGAGTGCCTTTAGCCAGGCTCGCCGGAGCTCAGAGCTCAGCGGTGGCCATCAGGGTACATGGCTGCTCTGCTGAGGGACTGAACTTTCTTTGGTTGCCAAACAGCGTGCAGCAAATTCATAAAGGGCTTTACTTTACTTTACTTTTAACTTTACTTTGGTTATGTTACTGATATATCAAAATTGGCACTGAAGACCACCTAACGCTAATACGTAAAATTAGCAAAGCAAAGCTTAACAAAGAGTCATCTGTCATCTTAAAAGTTTCAGGACATGACTGGAGTGAATTTTTTCCTGGAACTGCTTATTTTAGTCGCCTTAATTTTCTTTGGACTATAGGCATGGCAGAAATGGTCAATACTAGAGATTCCCATGGAAAATAAGCATCTCTGAGAAGCAGGCTGAAAATTACGTAATATTATACAAAGCAGAAGTGGTCAAGGATCTTCCTAACCATTAGACTTAGCCAGTTCTTGCATGAGGTATTAAATTATTTTTCTCTGTTGTCTTGATGTGGTTAATGGACAGAAAGTGTCTGTCTTCTGATGATGATTTCCCAAATATTTGACAAATATTATATAGGATCTTTGATGCACACTAGTTTGGAGTTCTAAAAAAAATGCCGTAAAAACCAGAGACACCAATCTCTCACTGTACCAACATCCCTTCTAGAGCTTTCTGCTCGCAGATATCACTGTGCAATTTCCACTGAGGTGTGGCAGATCTGCAAAAAAAAATTAGGTCTAGGCAATATCTCTTTATCTAACTTATTCTCTAGATATTGGCTGCTTGTGGTGTGCTGTGCGTGAGGTGAAGAGCCAGTCCAGGCAGACAGATTGCTCTTGCTGTTGTGTTCCTCACCATTGTATCTGTCCATCTTGCAAACATTAACTGACTCACTGGATTTTTTCAATGTATATGTTTCCCATTGCCTTTATATGAAACACATTCAAATGACTTACACTCAAGGTTAAAAAGTGTAGTTGAAAACAGTGCTGATTACTAAAGCATGGTCCCTCTGATACCAAATTAGACAGGACGATCGGGAGGCCATTTCCTGCCATTGACATTTGTGTGAACTTTGGTAAGGTGACTAATCTCTTCCTTGACTTCCCTACCTGTAAATAAGTATAGCAGTGCCTATTTAAGCAGAGCAGTGTCTATCTGCCTTCGTAAAGCACTTTGTGGTATGAAGCTAGGTTGGCTAAATGGGTGATTATTTATATGACTGTAATCTTTCTTACTAATTGTATACCAAACAAACACAGAGTTCAATGATTCCACGTTGGATTTTTTTTTTTTTTTAGCCAGCCTAGTTTCAGTTTGGAGGTTGAAATTTAAATAAATCAGGAAATTTCAGCAGAGAACAATGAAAAGTAAGTCATGTCCCATTCCTTCCTGTAACTCTAAATTTGCCCAGATTAAAAATATGTTTTGTAAACCCAAGGTGAGGCTTGCATAAGGAGCAAAAGCTGCCATCACCAGCTCTGTCAGGTTTCAGGTCTTGTTCCTAAGGATGTACACAATTCTAACCCTTGCACAGGGCTTGCATAGTGAGTGTTCTTGATGGGGTAACATTAAATCTACCAGAACTGGAAAGTTTCCAGTCTTTCCTTTCACCCAGGAGCACTTACATGACAGGCAAGAACTGGCCCTCCTGCATGAAGTTAGAGAAATCATTCATATCTGCGGGTCAAATAGCGCCAATCAGACAATGTGGAAATTTAAGAATGACTTAAAAAATCATGCAAACAATTGATTTTTTAAATACAGTAAACAGAGATTAGAAATTAACCTAAAAGAGCAAAAGAGACTTACTTGAGGACATGAGGTGTTTTGTGTGAGTTGTAAGAGGAAGGGAAAGGTAGAGCTGGATGGAGATGCAGTTTGGTCAACGGTACACTTTGGCATGCATTTATTTTTGAGGACAGAAAGACCATTGCATACTTATTTTTGACAGGCATTTTGATGGATAAGTCTCAATGCAGAGCATAGATTTCTAAGGAGAGGTGACAAGGAATGGGAACAAGGGAAGCTGAGATCCCTGAGTGCCATAGACTGAGGCAGAGAGAAGAAAATAAACAAGCCCTCTTTCTCTAGAGGAGGAGGAGAAGATGAAAGTCAAGGGGGACATGAAAGGATGATAAAAATGCTTCTGTATAGCTGAGGTAGTAACATGAGACAGGGACAGCAGAGTCGTAGCAGAAGTAAAAAGGGGAATTTAGTGGTGACAGAGAGCAGAGCTGAAGTGTAGTGTGGGCTGCCTAGGGAAATACTTAGAGCCATATTGGTCTAAGTGAAGAATTACATTAATGCTTCTGTGAACATTCTTCCTTGGACAAATAGTGTTTTTCCAGAGTAACTTATAATGATTTTAAAGCAGTCTAAATAAATTAATGAAAGCATGTTCTTATAACCGTCTTACTGCGTCCTTGTGAGAGTCAATGCATGTATGAATCGATGCTCTCATTACAACAGGTCAGTTCTGACACCAAGAAATTCCACACAGAATATCTCTGCGACAACACAATTTGTGATAAGAATGGGAGTTATAAGATAAAAAAAGCACATTGGCAGTTAGCTATTGCAAATCAGACATATCTACCTATGGAAGTCAAACATGCAAGACGTTTCCCACCCTCTCAAATCTATTGGCAATTATAAGCTGAATTTCTTCACTGAACTCTTTGACCATTAATTCCTCTTGAGATGGGTCAGCAAATAATCAGAAACTAAGTCACAAATATGAGACTGTGATACCACTTGATTCACAGGAGAGAATGAAATCTCTCCCTGGTTTCTCAACATCCTTCAGTTCCCATTGACTACTGTGCAGTCTGGATTCTGCTCACGAAAAATCATAGTTATAGAGAATGAGAAATCCCCTTATCATGTTTATGAGCAGGCAAATATATTACAGAGAATGTGAATTAGAGTGATCAGCTATTTCTTTCTTATATGAAACAAAACCCAAGCATTCAGTAAATAGCTTCTCCCTACAGGTTTGCTCTCTTTTTGGTGACAGGAGGGAAGGAGTCTTTGTAACGATGCTCTGTTTTCCTCCCTTACAGACCACAACACTGCTCTCAGAACACAATACAGATGTATTGTATTCCAAATCTGAACATACGGCATTTTTCCAATTTATCCTATTATTAGCAAACAGGAATCTAATCACCCAAGTGATTTTTTGACAGGTTTTGTGTTTCTGTTTTAAAGTGGTATCATAGAAATCATATGAAGAGCTGAGAAGAGATTTGTACACACCTAAGTTACAGGAAAGTTGAAGTACATAAAAAGAAGATTAGAGCTTTTTACATCTGTGCTTAGGAAAAAACAGTGGAGGACTTTCCTCTGTGCTAGGTGAATAGTGTCTGACGGCTAATGTGACCCTTACCTCATGTAGACTGAACTGGCACCTGGCAAATAAACAGGGTTTCAGGCTTTAGTCAGTGTCCTCAGGAAGAGAAATGGTCCATGCTCATCAATGAAAGGTTCAGTCTAAAGAATATTTCCATCAGTCCAGATATGTACACAGACTTTCTGAAATGAAGCCTTAGTTCTTTAAGGAGAAACACTTCTGAAAGTCTATCTATCTGCAGACAGCCCCTTTCAGCATCAGAGCTCTAAGCTTTAGTCTTTACCTAGGGCAAAATCTTACCCACTCACGGGGAAACCGGCTAGATTTGGTCCAGCTGTATTACTGAAATAGGGAGGAAGAAACATCAAGGGATTTGTCTCCCAAATGCTCTTGTTAGCAGAGCTCTTTTGATCCACCCAACCAAGCTGATATATTAAGCTGAGCTACTCCAAAGGTGTCGTTATATGAGGTCAGAAAAGAACCAAGTGGAAGGATGCTGGTTATAGCCAGGTCGACAACCTGGCTGCTGATCTCTTTTTCCACTGTTGCTCAAATGGCATGACCATACTGGGGGAAGTCTTGTGGTCATTTTAGAGTAAGATTAGAATTCATCTGCCTCTCTACTCCGACTGGATAATGTTAATGCACTTGGAGCAGCTAGGCAGGGCAAGAGGTGACCTATTTTAAAAGTCTTGACGTCTGATATCACCCATGGGCTCTGCAGGGGAATCATCTGGCAAAGGCTTTTCTCATCCAGCTAAGTACCCTGCTTGCTTTACCCTTGGCAAGAGCAACTAAAAGCCTTTTCTGCAGGGTTTCAGACAGACACTGGGGGAACAGAACAGGTCAAAGAGGCTGCCTTTACACAAAAGAAACTCAGTAAGAGGCTGGTATAATTGTTCAAGAAAGCTTCTTGTAGAGTTTACCAAAGAATTTTCCTTGGGAAAATTTTCCTGGGAAAATTTTCACTAAAAATCACAGGGGACTGATAGGGCTTTGGATTTGGTTGAGTTTTGCCACAGTGTCTAAATTTTCCCTTAACAATAATAAGCACAGGACTCTTTAGTTGCTCACTTTAGTTGCTATTTGGTGGAAATAGCTTGTGAACCACATGCCTATAACAGGTTTTAGTTAAAGAATGATTTAAACAGGAATGGTTTGGACCTGAATGAAATGAGCCTGAAGAGAGACTTCAAGGACACAACGTCACTGTCAGTCTGGAGCCTTCTTATAATCCTTCCCCCATCCCTGTATAAACAGTGCCACTGGAGAGAGCAAAGTAAAGCAACAGAAGTATAGATACAGCCTTTCACGTGCTAGCTTTTGTGCGGGACACCCTCAGCTAGAGACAAATCAAATAATGCTGCTGCTGCTGCTGCTATGAAATAGTTCAGCCAGTTTAATTTCATTTCATTTCATTAGTTTTGATGAAATGTCTCCATGGCCAAACAGTACTATGTCCAGGAACGAAGCTTTCTCTTTCAAAAAATGTGAAAGAAGTGAAACAATTGCTCAGTTCTTATCAATGTGCTCAGCGATGACTTACAGTTGGAAAAAGAAAATATTTTTTCTGTTTCTGGCTCCACTTAGCCATCTCCTCTGATGAAGAGGAGGGTGGTTCTCTCCTCCTGCTTCAGCGTTTGGGGATGCTTGTGTGCTTGTGCAGCGAGCAGCAGAGCTCTGCTCCCAGCTTTGCTACATGCTAATTGTACGACAAGGCAGATCACCTGTTTCAAAACCTTACATTTAAATGGCACATACCCACACAATTTTAGGAACTAAGAAAACAAATGGATAATTTTCCAAAGAATTCTTCATTCTCCTGCCACTTTGTCTCAGGCAAGCCTACAATTTTCTGAAAATTTTGTTTCAGTCATTTCACATTTTAGTTTCTTCATCAGTAAAATAAGGATGTTTTTAAATCTACTAGCTTGCCACACTGGTGTTTGACCACCACCATTTGTATTTGCCATTTTTTAAAAAACAAGTTAATTGGAATCTGAGTTAGGAATTGACTGGCATAATGTTATTTGTTTTTTCTGCTGTCAAAAGGACTTTTCCTTTCCTCCAGAAAACAAAGTAAGATAAAAAAATATTTAATGCTGTGCTTTTCCCAGAGTTCTAACACACCATTACCAGATCATCTAGCATCTCATTGCTTTTTACTAAACCACTGAGGTACAAAAAGGAAAAAAGTCCAAAAAGACAAACATAAAAACTGCTTATGTAGTTGATTGCTTGACTTTTGCTTGCTGGTTTTTATTTGCCTGTATCTTTCAGTGAAAACCTGAGTACAGATATAGATGTAAATACATTTAATCACCAAAAAAAAGTCCTGGAAAGCCCTTCTGTCATGAGCGTTTCTGAAAATCCTCACATTGCAAAAGTACGTCATTAAACTCCGGTATCTCAGCTACCCTGGTGAAGGTAGCTAGATGGTCTGCTCCCCTCCTCAGCCAAGTGCTGACAAACGATCTCGTACATGCAGTTCTGCTATATCTCACACACTAATCAGCATCTAAATTACTGCCTGCCCCTTTAGAGAGCACTAATAACAAGATTTGTATAGGAAATATCAATAGAAACATAGGGGAGCGAGGAATTTGCTATATACACAAGCATTTGCATGCTTATTCTACCAGGCATTTGCAGTTAAGGTATGTAGCATGGGAAAGGTTCCACATTACCCTGACATCACCAAGAAACCTCTCCTTGCTCTGCTCAGAGATCATAGGATAGCTTTTCCCAATTAGCTCCTGACTGTAGCCAGCCCTTTGTAGTTCATTAAAATGCCACTGGCTGGATGAATCAGCTGTTCGGACATTTAAAAGTTTCTTTCCAGGTAACTTGGACCATTTATACTTACATAACTCTGCATTTCCCACCTTCAGTATTCAAGTAGCCGTTACTAGTACTGAGACTATGGGTAGCAATCTTCTTTGTTAGGCCAAGTCCTTCCAAATGGTGCTCAAATTCAACCTCTAAATGAAAAGAGTGACCATCCTTTTTCTCCCAACACATACAACAGCATCTGATCCAAACAGCGTCTCTATCTCTGAACATCATAGAGACATCCAAGGGCCCTCTTTAACTGCCATAAGAATATGAAATAAAGCCACCTTTCATAAATTACAGAGATACAGATTTCTTTAAAACATATGCTCTGAGACCATAATCTGGTTTGGAAGAAACTGGAGACATTACAAACCTTCAAATGCGAATCTAAACATATTTGTTTACATCATACAAATCTCAGAAGGAAATTATAGTGTCTGATTCACCACTTTGTTATTCCAGTTTCATGCCAGACTCATGGAAATCAGTCTAGTTTCACTGGCATTAAACTAGAGTATAACAGTGATGAATCAGGTCTGCAGACTTCCCACAGAGCAGTCATGAATTAGTGCAACAAGCACAAATTATCCCGCTCAAGCATTTTGTTTTCAACTTTTCACTCTCCCTCCCTATGACACCTGTTAAATATAAATATAAATAAAAAACAATTTCTAAATAAGTCCCATAAATCAAATACAGCTTCTCAAAATATACATTGGAAGATGATTAAAATTTAATTCTCCCTTCTTATTAATAAGGACTGAGCTGTCCTGTCTGCCTTCTTGGAGTCACACTTCTGCCTGACTCTGCTCTTCCAGCTGCTGCCAGCTCTGTAAGGCTGCTTCTGATACTCACTTAGCTTTGAATGACAGAACACAAAACAAGCTTCATGGAAAAATCTGTCATGAAAAAATCCTTCCATGCAGAAGTTCCTTTTCCTCATAGCACAAGAGGCTCTGTTCTGTAGCCCTGCTCCACGAGAGGGTCAGATGAGTGAGGAGCATGGAGCAGATCTTCCTGACACGCAGCCCCTCATCTGTCACATGGGGATGATTACAGACTTCGCAGGTCTTCCCAGAGAAAGTGAACAACCCAGGGAGAAGTACACTTGAAATACACATTCTGTTTGGATAACTAATGTAAAGAATTACTTTAAATGACAATATAAACAATGCTAGGCTTGAAGTGGCTTTCTTCTAGTTGCTTTCTAAGCAGCAGAAACTCCTCTTCTGTGAAGGAAACAGAGGGCTTTCAAAGAATGATTGACCAAATAAGAGGAACCAGGAGGAGGTAAGTAAAATCTTCTTTTTTCTTTTGATCTCTCAGATGAGACATTATCTGGACCCAGTATGAATCTCTTATTACATTACCAAGAATGACTCCAAGGTAAACTTTTCATGTAATTTGCAGCTGACCGGGGTGGACTCACAGCATCAGAGCTGGGAGTAACCTCTGGCAAGACCACAGGGTCCAAATGAATTCCATTTAGTTAACAGCAAAATGCTTCTTTCCACTTCCAGCACAACAAAATTAAGTTTAATCACAAATCTGCACTGCCTGTTACGCTCCAACCCTCCAAAGAGGAATTTGGTTAGTGCCTGACCTAGCTGGGAATTAAGGGGAGCTGAGCAGTTCTCAAGACAAAATGAGTCCAGCACAGGAGTTCAACAAATGTGGAGGGCTGTTCAGTGCAAATAATGTGGCAAATCTATGGTCTGCATCAGCAAATTAAATCAAGCAAAGCAGAACTTTTGAGGTAAATGAGGGAGAAAATATTTTTACTGCTGACTTTAATAGGCCATAAGCGACAGGAAGTTTTGCCATTGACTTAGCATGAGTTTGGTAAAAATAAAATTGAAAAAGAAAAGAGAGAATAAAGGCAAACTACTTTCTGATTTAATGAACTAGTTGTAGACTTAGTGCAACGGGAGAAGAACTTCAGCCATATGTAAACTGGCTTCTTGAACAGAACTCCTACTCATCATCTAAAGCAATGATGGTCACATTAACGGTCACTGCATCTTTGAAAATCCAGGTTCATTCATTCAAATAAGTAAAAAGCAGTGAGACACACTGAAGAAAACTGCTCTGATCTGTGATGTGAAATTTAAAATCCTTGGTCTCCCGGGAAGGTCAATGGTAAACTCAGTTCTCAAAATGTGCAAAGTAAGACTTTAAAGGTTCATGATGACCTGCATGAGACTCTTTTTTATGCATGCCTATATAGCAGGATTCACTCCTCTCTTTTAGATTAAAATACATCAGAAAATTTCTCTTATTCTTGAAGAAAATAAATGTAAACCAGGGAGACATGAATTTTCTGGCATGAGCCAGAAGGGGAACCTGACAGCCAGCATTTCTGGGTGCCCCAGGCAGTGCTGCAGGGCCAAACTGAACTACGGGAAGACCCTGGAAAAATAGATTTTCACGGAGGATAAGAATTGAAAAATACACCTAAAGCATGACGTAGTGTCTCAAAGTTTGTCTGTGTGTAAGAACTCACTTCATTGTAAGATTACATTGACACAGGGTCTATTCTGACCCAAAAGCTGATGTCAATAAAGATTACATCTTTGCTGCATGGAGTAGGGACAGTGTCCACACTCACAGCATAACCTCACCTGGCCTGAAACCTGACAGGGAAAGAAAAGACTCACATGAAGGAAACAGGAGGGCAGTGGAGATAAAAACAGCTTTTGAGAGGTTGGAGGAGGGCCAGAGCCGTCGAGTGCCAGAAAATACTCAGAGAAACAAGTTCAAAGAGCAGAAACGTGCCTCTGAAACGAATGTGCCCAAGCAAAACATACTGCCAGACTACTAAATGTTTGCAAACAATGGCTACTGTTTCACCAAAAGCTACCAAAGCACATACACGAAACCATCCCAAACAGCTTGCCATTTCTTTGTCCATTGATTCCAATGGTCATGGCAATGTAGTCTTAACATATGCATGAAGTATTTTCAAATACAGAAGGAAGCTTAGAACCTTGAGAATGCAGTTATCCAGAGTTGTGAATTCAGCAGTAATACTGAACAGAATTAGCAATGTGTTACTTCCCAGCTGTTTGCTTATGTTCAGTCTATGTTCAAATGACATATTGGAGAGGCTGAAGGTCTAAATACAACTGAGGCAAAGATCATGAAGAAAAATCCATGGTTACCAGAAATATAAAACTAGCTGATCCTCTGATACACATTTAAATAATTTCCTAATAGCTTCATATGCAGGAATCAATTGTGATGGAAAATGGCTCAGAATTGACCCACCGATTGTAACCTTTGTATCAGAGTTACAGCTGCAATAGCTATCACTGCGAGCAGTTCCTTTCTCAGTTGTGAGCTGTAGGAGTACCAAAGCTCTAAAAAAAATGCCAACAGCAGCAGCCAAAACTAAAAAAGTCAAATATTTCTGAGCATGCTACAGCTCATAAAGCCATTTTTAAAAATGTCGTAGCTGACCAGCTGTGTATGGTACATTCTGAAAAGTGGCATTTGCCAGGAGAGAAGAAAACAAATACAAAACAATGAAACTCTTCCTTAGGCAGTGGTTATTATTGGTGCCTTCGCAGTTTCCTTCCTTCTGGAATAATACCTCAAGGATTTCAGTAAGGATGTGTTGTAAAGCTAGTCCTGGCCGACCGCTCGCAGCTTGCTTGTGGTTAGAATGCACGTGCATACAGCATCTCACATTCATGTATCATCCCAGGCAGGTATCGAGTGAGCTACTAATAATAGTTCTTGGGGTTTACAGCCCTTTTTATAAAAATAAGATGAAAATACCAGTTTACCAGAATTTATAATGAATTTTTGGTTTCCTAAGCTTTGAAAGAGTCAGCAAAATGACTTAATAATCTCATTCTCACCATTAGCACAACTAGGTGGGATAGAAGAGATGGGCAATCATTGTTAACTCAAACTAAGTCAGCTATAGCTTCCAAAGGCATTTTTCAGAATTTCTACTAACCTCACCATACACCAGAGACAGAGGAGACCCTGGGCTTTGTTTTATACATCTCCATCTGTACTGTCACAATGAGAAACACCTCGCTGTTATTCCAGTGGAATGAGGTGTCCCACACCCTCCCATGGGATAGGCTGTACACGTTAAAGCCTAAGTCACACAGTAGCATCAGCATTTCAGGAGGCGTGAAAGCACATTTTCAAACAGTTACAGCCCTGCTATTTACTTACTATATTTCAAAAACAGACAGTAAAATCCTAGTGTTGATCTGGATCAAACATCTTCTGGATCACAACTCTTCAAAGGGAAAATTATTTTTTCCCCCCATGACCCCCCAATCACTTTTTAGTTCATCAGTACAATTCCACTTCTAAGAAAAAAAGTTATTAAATTGCTTTTAGTAATACAAACATGTTGCATTCAGACCAGCTGGGTTTGCAGGTTAAATTGCTCCCTGATTCTGTAGCTGTCTTGCAGATCCTAATATACCAGGGAGAAGGCAGAGCAAGTGCCATAGCTAGGCTGATCCCAGAGATGCTACTGTTTGGTGGTGGTCAAAGAGCGAGCAGGAAAGGTTCGTCCAGAGCTTCTCTGCTTTCTGCCACTGTCTGACAACAGCTATGGCAAGGAAATTCAGAAACGCTTGAGGGGATTACTGTCACCACAAGTCACTGAGTGGCAGAGGCTCAGTGCTAAAATGGTTAGGCTATGGGATGTCTAGGTACCAGGATAAGCGGTGCTGTAAGATGCAATAAAGTGTCACCACTTTATTGAGCTGTCTGCCTTGCTCAAGCTTATTTTCTGCCTGGTGTGACACTTCTCTGCTTGCCTTATCAGAATGAAGGACATGGCCTCAGGTGAAAAACACAACCTTTAAAATGCACATTTGTCTGCTTAGCACTGCTAACTCCGTAAGTGCGGTTGGTTCCACAAGATAAACATTAATTCTCTGTGCTATGTGTGCATCCCATGTATCCCAGGGAAAACATGAACAAAAGACGGAGTGTGTAACTGTGCGTATGCAAGAGCGATCACGTAATTCTACTACGATATTCTCTTGATCCTCCAGTAAACCTATTTGAGAAAAATATTAGAAGTTATGAATTTATATGAATAGCATTTGGGGGGGAGGGGGTGCGTGGAACAGAGTTCCTACAATAGATAAATAGTTTAATTCTACCCTAGAACTGCTTTGGTTAGTGTAAAATGAGACTTGGCTGGTCCTGCTCATGCGTTTCCACCAGCTGGTGACGCAGCTCAGACTCACAGGAAAGCAAAGCTAAGCTCTACACCTCCCTGCACTCTCCCTGAATTTCTGTGGCCTTATGTAGTTGGCAAACACTTTCATGACTAATAGCTTCATTTTGTTCAATCTCTGCTAGCTTTCCATCCAGATTCATTAAATTCCCACTTTCAGTGTGTTTTAAAGAGAAGGTTTAACTTCAGTTACTCCATATAAAGAGTTAAATTTTGTCTCTGAAAGCTCAATAAACGTGCCTATCTTGATTGATGCTCTAAGTGCAACCCCCTCCCAATATTCTGAATATAATGAGGTTAGTGCTAAAAGCTGGATTCTCTCTCATCTATCTGCATTATCTATTTCTTCTGCACACATCACCATGGTAAATAAGTGCTGCATTAAGTACTAAATAGCAGAGGTCAGACAAAACCTACATTGGTTTTTATTTCCCTCGGCAAGGCTGAAACATTTATTAATGGATTTTAGTTTATTACCTTACGTAAAACAAACAAACAAACAAATTAAAAAAGATCAGTATTACCACATTACTGAAGTATAACTTAAACATAATCTCAAAACAAACTAATTTGATGCTCTTATTAAAAAAGATTTGTCTTACAATGCTTAAATGGACTTAATTTCAAATAATTTCTAAAATTTTTTACCATTTAAAAAAAATGCTCAAAATACAAACAAAATGTTTGCCATGGGATAAACTGGATCTATCATGATCAAAACTTTTTTTTTTCTAAGTGCCATCAACTTCGCACCCTCCTCCCCCCCCCAAATTGTATACTTATGGAGCTATATTAAATATAGCTTAAGTACTTTGACGATCAGAAGTAATTACACTTTGGCACTTAATTTTTTAAATAGAAAACTCACCATCTATTCAGAGCTCTCACCAAAACAAACTGTACGAGGTGTGTAAGTATTTGGCAGAGTGCAAATTTGTTGGAGTTCCTCTAGCAAAACATTACACCTCACGAACGCAATGAAGTGAGACTCTGTCCAGCTAACTTCCTCACCAGGCTGGGTAGTTGTGCACACTGCTATTCTCTACCCAGAGCACAACTCCCTGGCATGTTAATACGCACAGAGGTGATAACGGAGGTAAACAGTCTGAAAGCTTATCAGTCCTGATGCTAAAAAATCAAGCAGCTGGAGATCTGTAACATGAAGCCATATATATTAAAAATGATTTGCAAATAATCTCCTGCAGTGGAAGAAGGTTGTTTCTATGGTACTTTTGTGTAAGGAATGAGGAAAACAGAGGAAGAGAGCAAGGTTCAACTCTAAAAATACCTCCTTCACTTTTAGATAGTTCCATGGACGTTGACCCTTCCAACACAAAACCAACAGGAGGCAGGGAGCAGGAGGAACAAGTAATGTCATGGTACACATTAGGAGCTTAGCTGAACTGATAAATAAAAAAGTACATTGATTCACCTGTTGGCGATTTAGGGCTGGAATGAGAGAAATGGATTAATGCAATTCCACCTATACTGCAAGTGAGTAAAAAAAATTTTTTCACTACATGTCATTTCAGCTGCACAACTTCTCTGACTTAGGCCAGAAATCTGAATCCTGATTGTGAATATCCAACCTCTATTTCCAGTCTGCCAGGCTGGCTTGGGCCTTTCCACTGACCAGAACTTTCTCAGGCAGAGTTGGCATCCCTAGCTTCCCCGTCTCACAGAGGGAGGGCAAGCTCTGGTGAATGAGAGGGACTTGTTCTTGTTTCAACTAAATGTACTCACTTCAGCCAACTAGTCTGTAGTCAGTAGAAGCAACCAAGCTCATACAGGCTATGTATCATGTGAAATGTACCTAGGCAGTCCTCACTAAACACTGAAAATGAAGGAAGCATGGATTAAAATAAAAACAAAAAGTGAAGTAAAATAAGTTAATTTTGACCAGAAAATGCGCAATACCTTTTCGTTTTGACTTTCTCTAAGTAGTTTTCAGACTCTTCTCCATGTTAAAGCATTACTTACTGACTAGCGACAGTCCAGACTACTTGGGCTCTATATGCAATAGTGCCTATTTCCTACCGTTTCACACTGTGTGCATTACACAATGACTAAAAAGTTCCCAGGGAATGTTTCTCTTTGTGAACTTCTGTGTTCATGACCTCAAAGAATAGCGAAAACTCATCTGGCTGCTTTGGTGATAACCTTCAGTTTAGGCACAGCAGTGCCCGGTTCATCCCAGCCAGCTCAAGCCCAGTCCTCCAGCCTGCTGTCTTTACCCTACTGCAGGAGATCATGATAGTATTTTGGCAGTTATGACATATAAAATGCTCAACCTCTCATGAAAATGGAGCATTTTCATGAAAGACAGTAAGAAAAAGCTTTTTTTTTTTTAAATTAATTTCTTCTGTTTGGAGCCTGTTAAATTAAAAACAGCTCAAGCACAGTTTCCTGGCTTTCTTTTTTTATTTTTTCTTTTCTTTTTTTTTTTTTAAGTCCCTGAACTTTTCTTTTTATTTTCATGGATCAGATTATGGAGTCTTTTACTCATACTGCATATGCGTGAGGGACTGAAGCTGTGGTTCATTCCAGGGACTTCCATGTGCCTGAACTGCAGAGTAAATTCAAAATAACCCAAATGAAAGAGCATCTGAGCACAGTGTATATAGGTAAGAAAAAGGGAGGTAGTTTACCACCGAACATTTGCAGCCACACATCAGCCTGCAAAAAGCAGGATATTTTCAAAGCACGTTTTCATCTCTGTTCTGTAATCCCTATCACCTGATATGTCTTATGCAATGTTTGGTTTATATATTTCATTGTTTCCCTGTGTCAGATAGTCCTTTCCAGCACAGGCTGAAAGAAAATGAAGGTCCTCACTGCCCTTGCCAACAGTGCCTGATGTCTGAGCATCCTGGTGCTATTGGTAACGACACTGAGCTGTACCAGTCCTGTGGCGTGAGGGGACCCAAATCTTTTTCATTGCTTATTGCTATACCTTCATGAACTCCTAGACTGAAATAAAAATAGATAGCACTCTTAAATGGTATCCACATTTAGCATACAGAAAGGCCAACTAGTTTGACCAAAAGAAACATAGCTAATGAGAGTTTTTATTAATGTACTTTTTTTGGAATGCTTTATTACTACATTAGAAGCCTGAATTTGCAATCGAAAACAGCTGCGATGTGGCTGACTCGCTTTCTATTTCCTGAACCAAAGGCAGCAGTTTGTCCTACCAGAATCTCAAGCTTTTGAAAAACATATCAGTTTTCATGAACTGTGAGACCAAGAACTCTCTGCTGGTTCAAGTTTCAGTGAGACTTTTGCCTGAGAAAGTATAGCAGAACTGCTCGACAATGCCTAGAAACAGCTGTCCCCTTCTTAGTAGTTCTTTTTTGATCCCAGTTTATTTTGTTGTGGACAGATAAAAAAAAAAAGTGAACATTAGATGTAAAACAAATACATTCATTGACCTAGAACCATAATCTAACACATATTACTCACACGCATTCATTTTGGGTAGAGCATATCACAATTATCCTTTCAAGGATGAGGTGCTGGTATTGTATGCATCATCAGACAAGCACATCTAATGTGGCAATGAGATTTATTGTGCGTGGAAAGTCTGGAAGTGTCTAGAACCAATTTAGCATAAAAAACCTACTCTACTCTGGGTTGTCATGGGATTGCCACAGGTGTAAGGACAGTTTTTCCTCCCACCACCCACCTGGCTGTGTTGTTTGCTACTGCACTAAATAGCCTACAAGGCTGCTCCTGAGACATCTCAACAGACCTCTGGGGAAGTGGCAGTAAGCTGAAAGTCATGAATCCCTCACTGGACAAGAGAAGGTCGGCTAGGAACAACACAGGAAAACTGCTAACATCCAGAGACAAGCTCTAAACAAGTTCCGTGACCAGAGACAGGTACAGCTTGCTTATCTTCCAGTTATGATTCCCAGCCTTCAGAAAACTTGGAATATACGTTTTACATTGCCTTTGCAGTGAAAATATACCCCTTCTGCCTCGAAATGAGATTTACAAAATACAAAAAGGCAGCTCTTGGGAAGAGTTATCTAAACGCATTGCTGTGGTTTTTTTATTTCCAAACAATGAAAACATTTACACTACAAGGAAGCCAAAACAGGCAACTGAGCAGAAAGGACAGCTGGAAACAGCATGTATGTAAAAAGTTCAGAAATGCAGTTTATCCTAACGTTTACCCGTATTCAAATCCTTCAAGAAGAACGAACACTTTGACACAAGTTGGACAGCCTTTGCCAGCCAGACTGTTTGATGCTGCATTGGCTCTGTGACAAAGCCAGTCTATACAGGAATGCTGGCATCATTTTCTGATCAAAGCGAGCCCTAATGGCATTAAACCTGAGCTGTGGTTTGACATGTTTTCCTCCCTCAACTGTCACTTCTGTACATTGCCACCAGCTTTTTCTTGAGCCATCACAGTATGATATTCTGCTAGTTTAAAAGCATGGTCAGACTTTTATTTCAGATTATAAGAATTGATTTTCGCATACATTCTGCTACGAGTAGTAAGGAGACAAGAGGCTGTGCGTACATTAAGGCAGTGCAGAAAAGGTTGCTTTCAGGGTATGGTGATAGTCAGTTTCTGTTGGCTCCGATGATATTGCAAGAAAAGGGGAAACAGGACAACTTCAGCAATTTTTGGATCAAGCCCTTGTGCTGCATAATAGTTAAATGTGTCTTTAAAACTTAGCATATGCTTATGCTCCTTTTATAAAGACATGGAGCAACTGTGGCTATAGCAGGATACTAGTGGGTTATCCCAACAACCCTTGCAGGCATCCTGCACAGGATGAGCTGCTGCACATTTTTGTAGTTCCGTCCACTAATATTTGTCTTTGCTTTCACATAGTTTCAAATAAAAGTAAAACTGACTAGTTATTATCAAATCAAACATCAGATGCTCAGAAAACCTAGCTCCATTGATGGCAACTGAAGCACAGTACAATTATTTAACGTCATAACTCGGGCCTCAATTTGCCAGTGCTAGCTTTTTAGCTCAGATGTGACATAACCCATCAAAGAGCACTTTACAGACCAGTTACAGAGAGACTTCAGGGTTTATTCATTGCTACGTTGCTGCACGAGCTCATATTACCCACTGCAATCACTGTTTCTGCTGCAATTCAAATTTCTCTTTTGTTGACTTTGACTGCAATTATATATGATGCCAACCAGAGTTAACATGATAAAATGCACCAGTCAGTGATACTACAGGCTGGATATTAGCTCCTCCAGTTATATCTACCACCTGTCTTTAAATCATTTAGTGTGGTCTAGCACAGTCTCCTTGAAAGCAAGGAAGCCAAGCAGACTCCTCAGTTTTTGAATAGCTGTCATCAGTCTAAAATTACTTAGCCTTAGCAGATATTCCATCTTCACCTTATAGCACAACAAACCTGACCTAAATCAGTGAAGACAGATTCCTGTAGCTGACATCAGGGATGGATGAGAAGACTTAGAAGAAAACAACTATTTTAGATCCTTGTACAGCACACCTCAAACTGAATTTAACTGAATTTATTATGAAGTTCTGAAATGCCCAAACACATTTTACTGCTGTCTATAGTTTCCAGATGGTTCTGCATCCAGAACACCAGAATACCACAAAAATGCTTTTTTCCTGCTGCAGTCAGAAGCAGCTGCAACAAAAGGCTATAGAAAAGCTGATTCTTAGAAAATGCCTGTCTCTCTTTTTCAAAATAAAAGAAGTTCAGAGAACTTGAGTAAACTTCACGGAGGCATCCAAACATGAGGAATTGCATTAGGACACGTATTTCAAACCCTTGGAAGCACATCCTTCCCTAGCTGTTTGCTCCTAATGTGGGAACTGGAGTAGGCCAGTGGGCAGAACTCAAGATGGCATTCTGGTTTAGCCCTGCTCTAATTTAACAGGTGGCTTTGACAGCAGCACTTAAATTCTCTGCTGCTCAGTTTCCCCATTGATCTAGGGAATTGCACTTCTAAAGCAATTTGTTGGAGTGTCAAGTTAGCGCCCTTACTTTTATTACTATTTTATTGACTGCATCCATGTGCAGTGATGAATTTAGCAATTTTGGAGACAAATTGTGATTCAACATCCCACTGAATTCTATTCAAAATCCAATAACCAACCAGTATTTGGGGGTTTAATCAGCAAGGAAGCAAGAGCCCCTAGGATTAGCTGACTCTGAAAGTTGAAGGTATACAATAATTTTAGAAGCTGTACAGCAATTTGGAAAATCAGGACCATAAGGAATTTCATACCTCCATTGTAAAGCTATTGCCTGCCTTTTCAATTTGGCTTTGCAGTCCTTGTATTCAGCAGGTTGGCACAGCTACATGTACATACCTCGTTCAAAACGCTCATATCAAGCACACCATATGGAAATACGCGTGCACATGCTCATGCATAAACCACATGGTGAGGTGCAGGAAAATGAAGGTGCTTTTAAAGTCTTTATTTTTACCTGACTCTATAGAAAACTAAAAAACAAGACAAGATTATAATTTAACTAAAGAATGCCTTCATTGATACTAGATAACCAGTATCTAGTAAGAGTGGATAATACCTACACAAATAAATATAAATAAGTGAAGAAGGTGAATACTAACTCTTGGGCTTATATGGAAGTTGACTGATGCTTGCAGCAATCCTGACTCATAATAAAAATGATTTATTTAAAGATTTATTATGAACATTGCAGGAAAGGAGATAACAGACACACACCACTTTGTTTACAGTAAAATTTCCTGTAAATTAAAAAGACTTCTTATTCTATGTTTGGTTTTGATTTGGTACTGTACCAAGTATCTGTTTATAAAAGGAAATATGACAGTACAAAGTGTACAAAGTGAATTGCAAAAGAGATTAACAGTCAAGGTGAATTTGCTTTAAATTAAGTCTCAGCAACACAGACACTGTAGATCCTATTAAGGTAAGGAAAGTCAATATAAGGCAGATATGCCATAACTGTCTGAAATTCAGGCCAGAAAGCTACTCTGCAAACTGGGATTGGTGTTAGCCCAGCAGCAAACACATGGGTCACTCAGTGTCAGAAGAATACAAGCTTAGCCACATGCCGTGCTTGAACCTCCTTAATCTGTGTGCTGTGCTGCAATGATTTGAACCCCAAGAGCAGGACTCTCTAAATGCTTCTTTCTGCATGTTTCTGAGGAACTTCAGCTGCTGGTGATGTTAGTTAGAACTGGAGACCATCAGCACAGTGCAGTAAGCGGAGATCCTGATAAAGCTAAAATGCTTTTATTTTACTGAGGTGCCAGTGCATACAGTAATGACACATCAGGGAGAAAAAGGCTGAATTGCCTTTAAAACCTTATTCAGATGATGAAAAGATAAGGCTGGGGAAAAAATCTTGCAGAGCACTACAAAAGAAAAGTTTGATATAAAGTAGGCAGCGTGTTTCAAAGGGATTCTGTCTCGAGGACGTTTTCCTGTAATCCATTTTTGCTGAGCTTTTTAGCTTATAAACTCCCTAAACAGCTTATTAAGGAGTCTTTCTGAAGTCACATTTATGTGACAAAGTATGTTGCAACCTCAGATCAAGTCATCCCACAGAAAGTCTTCTGGGAGGAGTCTGGGATGAAGTTAATGTATTCACAGTTGAAAAGGAATAATGAAAACCGACACCTCATGTTTCATCAGAAAGCTAGAAAACTGTTTTGCAGGAGAAATTCCCTTAGTTGAATTAGCCCTGGAGCTACCCTGGTATCTCCAGAGATCGGAGAACCAAGCCTAGGACTTTATGGATCTCCAAAGTATCCACTCTAGGCCAGAAAATGTTTGTGGATGGAAGCGCTGGATCTAGGTCATGTTAATTTACCTTGCACGTACAACAAAAGATTTACGTGGAGGTTAAAACATTAAAATTCTTGACATTATTTGGAGGCCAGGAGTTACACGTATTCATGGGGTTTACTCCAAACAGTTCTAAGACCCATTTTTGATATTTAGTATTACAAAATTAATGATGGATTTTAAAAGTAATGTAGTTAATAAAACCAATTTGCAGACAATCCTGTGTATACAAGTTCAGTGGTTTAGAAGGTGTGCCGGCACTTACCCGGGGGCACGTGTTCATTCATGATGACGAGTGATGCTGGTGTAGGCCTTCTTTTCCTGATCTGTAACAGGCATAAACCAAGGAGAGCCATTAGGGTCCATCAACTGCCCCGCACACAAAGCAAAGCAAAAAAATCCATATGGTGCCCTCCTAAGTATAGACCAGGCAAAGTTAAAAAAGAAAATATTTAAGGAACATCACTGTTTTACTGACTGCTCATCTGGTCTGACAGTGATCAGAGTCATGTTGCTGCCTGTACATGGAAAGCAAAGGTACAGAGCAGAGCTTTCCAAGATACCTCTGTGATAAGTTTTTGGGCATGTATTGCTGACATATATCAGCTGTATCTTAAAATATTGACATTTAGCTTTGCATCAGTAAAACGACTGCAGTAGTTTGTGACCTTCTATGTGCAATTACCTAGTACTGTCACAGCTCTCACAAGCAATCATTAATATTAATATTTCATAAGTGTACTTGAGAATTGATATTGAGAATTGATATTGAATAATTGATATTGATAAACCGTACAACAAATTTATGATATTTCTAAACTGCAGCCAGAGGTGTTACTATTTTTCTTAAACTAAAGAAAAACAATACTTAAGACTTTCAGACAAATATTTTCAAAGAGCAGTATACAACACATCTTTACATATCAATACGTAATCCTGAATTATATGCCATTCTTGTTCAGAGTTTATTTGGTTAAGTTCCATTAACACTGGTTAAACTACATGATATTGGACGACCCTGCTATAATGCACACATTTGCACTGAAAGCTTTGTGTTGCTACACTGAAGCCTCCAGGCTGTTGATATTCTATTGAATTTAAGAGAGGGACCAAGAGTATTTAAGCTAGAAACCATCCTGACAAAACCTCAATGTCAGTGTGTTTGTTCTTTTTTAGTTGCTGAGCCAACATTTGTATTTAGCTGGGTTCAAATTTTGCTTTCAGAGGTGTAAATGGAAAATAGCATCAGCAGCGTTAATGGGTTTATTCCAGTTTAGCATAACTGTAGCTGACAGCGGAATTTACGACTTTGATTTCACCACACACCCACAGTGAAACTGTATAGCACTTGGAACTAAATTCACAAGATAAAAAAAAGCCCATAAATACTGCACAGAATTTGGGCCACAGCATTTCAAAAGCCATGGGAATTCTGGGAAATCCTAATCCTATGGTTCTCGCAGGCGCCAGAAAGATATCAGAACACATCCTGCTTGAATTCATTGCAGGACTATTCCACAAGGTATGGACATCTCACAGCTCAGAAGTACCTATGGACAAAATGAAGACCCACAGCAATTCTCTCCTGCACCCTTCTAATTATTTCTTCATTCAGTGATCACTCACAACTCATCATTTTCTGGCAAAGGTGGCTGCCTTTTAAGAGATATGACATCAGAATATTCAAGAAAACCAGATACCTGTCCTAAAGGTGCAAATAATTTCATTGCTAATAGAATGGAACTGTCAAGGTTATAATACTCCCCTGGTATCATCTAAAACTAGACTTACCAAAATAGGAGCAAATGTTGAGGAGAACTTGCACAGAGAGAAAGATACTGGGTCACCTAATTACAGTTTATCCAGCTTTTGTCATAAGATTCCCCGTATCTTCCTTTATGCACATCTAACATATCTGCACACAACAATAGATATTTTTCCCTCCTTAGATGTCTGCATTGCTACATACATTATATGTATGTGTATATTTTGGGAGTGAGTCAAAACCTAAAACAGTACACACACGTAATTCCAGTGCAGACATAAGTCAGGCATATTTCTATCCATACATTTTTTCAAATATCTAAACCACTGTAACAATGACATAAAGAAGACTGCAGCTGAAGTGATAACTATTTGCAAAACACAACTCGCATTTTCTCATGTTAAAATGAATGATAAATAAGCTGTCTTCTGTGAAATGTTTCCAAAAGGTACCTATTACCAGCTTCATGTTTTGCTTTAAGTACAAATAATATACTTTAGTTGATTTGTTGAAAATGGGCATGCATGTGAAGTGTATGTATTAGGGTACAAGTCCAGTTATAGAAAAGGCACAACGAATATATACTGACTGAACCTACCCAAGGTAAAGAAGACTTTTTCTGACTAGAGGACATATCCTCCACCCTCTTTAGGTATATCCAGACATTGTTATAACCACCAAGCATTTAATCTATAGTTACACTAGTATAAGTTAGAAAAGCATTTAGGCCACAAGTGTTACCTGTTCTCACCCCACCTCTTGCCCCCATTCCTATCCCATTCCCTCAAAACAGCAAAAGAAGCTCATCTTCCTTACCTGCTCAGCTGCCTCGGGATCTATTTGACTCTGAAACAGTGGCACAGCAAACTGTATTTTTTTAGGGCTGTTGGGCTCCATCGTGATGCTGAGGCGAGTCAGACAAGAGAAGAGCCTGGAGCTTGAGACTCGGTTTGCGCCTCTGCCCGGGCACCCTCCTCACAGCCAGGCTGAGTGCTCCTCAGGAACAGCTGTAACTCTGGACTTAGCACAGGAATCTGTGTGAGCCGAGCAACTCCCTTATTCCACATCCACGGAGATGCTGCTGGCCTGGCTATTTTCTTTTTTTTCCCCTCTCCCCTCTCTTCTGCAGTCCTTCAGATCCTCTCAGCACAAAGCTGAAAGGAACAATAAGCTAATTGTGTACCAGTTCACTTCTACATATGCCAAGCATTCACTCAGAAGCTAATTGAAAATGCAATACTAGCATTGCATGGCCTGGAGCCCTGGGATTTGAAAAAGAGGATCTCTCCACCGTACATTACTAACTGGCTGCTCAGAAGTGCAATGTAAGCTCCCTCTGAGTATTGCTGATGGGCTCTTAATTATTGATGAACGCAAATCAGGAAGTTTTCAGATTTTGGGGGTGGAGGTAGCAGGAGGGGTGGATGCAATAATTCCATCTCTATTACAGTGTGCCAGAACCGC
>NW_010428486.1:111753-113881 GCF_000710305.1 Buceros rhinoceros silvestris
CTGCTCACGTATCAAAAAATTGCCTTTGCTCTTTCAAATCCTTTTCTAAGCCTCTTCCAGGAAGATTTTTTTTTTTATGACAATGCTACACAGATGCCAACAATTCCATGAAGCTTATCTGGTATGCTAAGTGGGTTTGCACCTTCGGCTGGGGTTGCCGATACAGGTTTCTTCTGGTGGGCTCCATCACACATAACTTCAGATACTGAAAACATCCACATTTAAGCCAACTATCTGGGATCCCTCATGCTAGACACATCAAAGGGCATTTCACCCTGTCCTAGTTAAGTGCAATATGGTGTTTACCAGAGATGACATTTTCTCTCCATTAACCCTAGACAAAGTAAATATGGCTCAGACCAGTTACCTCACTTTTAGATGGCTAAAATTCAGAGGGCCAAATCCTACTTCAGGGTACAAAATCTGTGCCTTCTTCCAAGACCATGAAAAGAATTTGGTCAATCGCACCACCAGTACCCTTTGGTGAATATAAGTGATTTTCATTTTTCATTTCACCTTAATTCAAAAGAAGTGTATGAACTGATACACAGCAACCACCGACTTAACCCACCTCTTAGAGCACCTGACCACTGCTAAGCAGCCCAACAGTGCTCTTGCGACAAAGGTGTGCTTGATGCCAAAATTGCATCCCTGGACAGAAGATCTCCTGAGCCAGTTCCAAGGGCTATGCTGAAAGCTTAGGTCTAAGCTGGAGAGCATTGGGCCAATCTCCTGTCACACACTACCGCTGGTTGGGAAGAATGAGAAAATTAGGTACAGCAGGAAAACCCAGCCTGGCCCAGCCAGAATCAGCTTTACCTGGAATACGGCTACCTGCAGAGAGAAAGCACAATTTTGGGCTGGTGTTTGGAGGGCCTCCGAACTCTCTCAACAGGAAAGGGAAACACAGCCAGCCAGAACAAAGAGTAAACAGACAAAACTCACAGAGAGGAGTAACAGCTTGAACCTGCCTCTGAGGGACTGCAGTAAGGGAACAGAGAAGCAGCTGAATTCAGAGACACCACCAAAACTCAGAGGAATTTGAAAACACCCGTCTTTGTTCAGGACCTCTGAAAGCACTAAGGATTTGCACAGTTCATCACAGATTTATTCAGAGCCACTGAGAATTTTTCCACCTGTGCCAGCGAAGGAGGCAGGGAAAGAGGGTGTCATGGTTAAGGACAATGTACAGGCCATACACAGCAGAATAAACCAGCAAACCAGGGATGGAATATTTATTTGGCTTTGATTTATGCAAATGAAAGCTGTTAATGCTGAACAGAAGCAAACACATGAGTTAGTTGGTTTATGAAGAACCTGATAAAGCTCAGGAGGAGAAAATAAACTAAATGTTAAAGGCCCAGTTGACTCGATCAAAAATAACTCTTGATGAGGGCTGAAATTTCCCTTCTTGTCTGAATCAAAACTACTGCATGCCATAGTGGTTTCCAGCTAGTGGCAATTTTCCTGTTAGATTTATTGTGATAGTTGAGGTGGCATTAACTCAGAATTGCAGAACCACAGAAGAATCCTGCTTGGACTTACTGGAGATACCCCTTCCCACCTGCTGCTAGAAGAAGGACCTGAGGTGAGGCTATCCTGGCCTTCTCAGGCTGAGTCCTGAATATTTTTAGTGCTAAGGTGAAATGCTCAGTTTCATTTACCACAACAAATGAAGAAGCAGCACAGAATAGTGATGATCAGTGTTTCATACAAGCATTTTAAAGCTTTGGCTATTCCTATAAAGACAAATCATAATTTGCTTTATAGACTACTACAGACAATTACAGCCACTGCACAACTGTCACAGTTCTGCTGCTACACCTAAGAGCTTAAGACACTAAAGTAAGAGAGGAACATGCCGCTTTCACTAAGGACAATTAGAGAGTTGTTTTCAGGACAGTCTAATTATCCAGTTTCACAAGTCCTTCATGAACAGACACACCATTAACTTCAATGACAGCTTCAGACAAAGCAAATATACACAGGGATACCTATGGTGGGAGGACTTACACAGGGATCTGAATTTATGCCTTTCTCTTCTTTCATACATGAAAGAAAATAATTTTTATTTTCTCAGCGCCAGATAACATGAGAAAAATGTTTCCCAGCTGCTTTTCTATTATAT
>NW_010428487.1:0-7425 GCF_000710305.1 Buceros rhinoceros silvestris
TGGGGTGGGGTGGGTGGGAGGGGGGTGTGCATGGTTTTTAAGGTGTTTCTGTTGACCTACCCAAATTCCATCTCAAAGAAAGTTAAAAACACAGTAACGTTATCAGGACTATCTAGTTCTTTTTCACGGTGCTTGCATGTGGTTCCAGCTGGATGCATTAAACAGGAATTACAGTCCTTGCTATTATTTTCTGTGCCTAACCAGACCTCTGCACTAATTTTTTCAGAGGCTGAAGAGTATATTATGTCTTTCCTCAATGCATTCTGAATTAAAAAAAAAAAAAATTACATGTGATAAAATGCTAGCTAGGTTTTTAGCTGCTGGTCTGGTAGTAGGGAAGTAACACTAATAGGAAGAGTATTTAAGAATCTGCAGTCTCAGAATCTGTCTTTATTCTGTTTAGTTTCTTTGAAACAGAGTACTGCTCATGTCTCACTTGCACAGGAACATCACGGTGGTTTTGCCTTTAATGCTTTCAATAAAAAAACCCCACGAGCAGTACACTGGTGTGATGATTGAATTTTTTTCAGAAGAAACTAAAATAATGAACTGTTAATCACTAGTTCAGACATGTAGATTAATTGCTTAATCATTAAAAGCCGGTTTTACTCAGTAAATAGTGTAATGACACAGGGTTTTTTGCCAATATTAAAGAAACTCTATTCTCTGAAGATGATTAATGCAGGTTTAAAACGAAATAGACATTTTAGTTTGCTCCTTGATACATGGGAGCAATTAAGTCACTTGAAGACTGCAACACTATTAAAAGCTGTGGGTTCTGCTCATTTTCCCTTTTTTACATTGGTTGTAAATCATATGGTAAGTAAGTTTTCACTGAATGAACCTGCAAGGAACAAATCAAGATTTCTTTCAACTTTTCCTTTTGGCATCAGTGCAGCCTTATGAAGACTTGGTTTTCATTTCAAAATTGACTGAAATTCAAATAGGAAGTCTTAGTTTTAAAATCCACAGGACAAGGGGGCGAGAAAAACAAACAAGTGTTGATAAATATAAGCACATTTGACGTAGTTTGAAATATTAAGCCATTTAAAAGTACTAATTTTAGTGAATGTAACTGATTTAAAATCCACAGGACAAGGGGGCGAGAAAAACAAGTGTTGATACACATAAGCACATTTGACGTAGTTTGAAATGTTAAGCCACTTAAAAGTACTAATTTTAGTGAATGTAACTGAATTCTTATTTTATCAAGCAGTGTTTTGACATCACAAATTTTAAGAAACTGTTAATTGTCTCACATAGTAAAATCAAGAATACAAAACACATGTTCATCTTTCCGACTCCTTAACTACATTTTCTTAAGAAAGAATAGCATTTTTTATATAAAGCCTGCATTTAAAAGATCCTGACATGAAGATGAAATGTTGCCAACAGAAGGGAATCAATTTCAGGAGAGTTTTAAAAGAATGAAGTCAAATGTTTCAAGTTTCCAACCTTTTGTGAAAAACACAGTTTTATACTACCAAAATTTAAAGAAGACCAAAGCCTAGTTAGTAGGTAAGTCAGGGGCAATAGCTTTGTTCCCCTTTTCCTCAAAAATGAAGGTCTGTATACAGTAATTCACTGGGTGACACTTCCTTTACGCAGTAAGTCCCTCCAGAAGCCGGAGAAAATGGTGGTCTATGTTTAAGCTTTGGGTAGATCAAGAATGCAGTCTGACAATAACTAAAGGAAGTGATTACAAGGTACACGTCCAACGATGCAACACTGAGGGAGATCCAGCTGAGTCTACTGAAGTGTGAGCTGTTCAAACAGTATGGCTATGGGAGGTAAAAGCCTTTGTCTTGGACCATTTTAGAGCTTCTTGCTTTAGTCAGTTAGAGAAGCTCCGTTGTCAGGCGGCACACGCTGGCTATGAGTTTTATTTGTGTATCACTGTTCTACAAGTTAAGTAACTGTGGAAATGACACAGGAAAGCCTACCATCCATGTACTCCGAGTACACTGAGCTTGTCTACACACACAGCAATGCAGAGAATTCTTAGCAGAACTTGCCTGCCTCAGGCAAAGTAAAGTATGAAAGCAGCAGGGTCACAGACACATTACACGCAGACAGTTCAAGATGGTCTTCCTCCTTCCTTTTTCTCCTCAGCCTGGGAAGAAATGCCTTCTTCCAGTTTACTCCTCCACATATTTAAGATGAATGCACCTAGGACAATCTGTTCTTGATGTCAGTTTAGTTATTTAAGAAATAATTTCTTCATAATGCATCTCACTCAGGAGTTTGTTTTTATAAATCAGTGTGAATTAAGTTGACAGGATAACTATGATAAACCTTCCCAAATTTACTGTAAAACAACTTATGTACCTACCCTATTGGCACCCATACAACTTCAAATGTTACATACATACCTGTGTAGGTTAATACTAGATTTGCTTCAGTTAACTTATTTTATGAATCTGATGAAGAACCATAGAAGTCTCATCTAACTTACCTGTGATGTAGGCTTCTAAAGCTTTTGGCACCAGTGATTTTGCAGTTCTTAGGTCCTCAGCTGAGCATTTGCCTGCCTCAAGCCCAAAGGACATTCCCATTCTTTTCAGCACCTCACTGTCATCATGAATCTCAAAAGTGTTATCGAAATTAAAGAGGTATTCAAATCTGCACATAAAAAGTCAAAGTGAGATAATTTTGAAAAGAGTGCAGCTATGGGGGTTTTTGCCTATTTTTCCTTTTTTTTTTTTTTGTATGCACTAAACTAAGTGTCTAAGTTCTTCATAATCTGTAAAGGTTCCTTAAGGAAAAAAAAGCGCAGCAAATGCTTTTTCTCTTCAGCTTCTGTGACTGGCATGCCTACAGGGTTTTAAATGGCACTTTCTCAATTAAAGTAACTTCACCACTGCAGGAAGAAAGACTAACATTTTCTATCTCATTAAACAGATTCAAAGGGGAGGAGGGAGGCCTTACTAAACATGAACCTTCCTTTGTACTAATCCAGTCTTTCAAAGGTCACCTGCAGCCCTGTCACTGAAATAACTATTTTGGTTTTGCTTCTTTGACATTCCACTTTCTGTTCTAATGTGCAACACTCCTCCTGTGAACTAACCTATTTACCGTGGTATAACTGTGCTGTTTTGGGAAGCATTTCGATGCAGGTAGCAAAGCAGTCTGCATGTAAAAGTGGAAATAGTGATATAAACTTAACAGAGCTTTGAGAAAAGCAGGGGCATCTAGACTAGCCTTATGCTATGATCGAAGGTATTAAAAGCACTGGACAGCACTGGTCCAGGGATTACGATACAAGGCTAGTTTCCAGTACCTCATTTTCTGCTGACAAAACCTTTATCCATGGAAAAGCAATCCATCCATGAAATAAGATCTTTAAAAGGTACCTCACCGGTGGGTATTCCGTTAGTTCTCCAAGCTCACATGTGGACTTTTTTGATAGGTTTTTGTTAATACTCATTTTCTTATACCTATCCAGTAAGTTTGGAAAAGTTGCATCTTTTATGCCTATATACAAAATTTTCGTCTAGAAATCTACATGCTTTGTACTAGGTGTAGTTGTTGTCATTCACAAGCATAATTTTTCGTGACATACAGTATTACTTGTAAAACTTACTGTTTATGCAGCTATATTTATTTAGGCATAACCACATTAAAAGGGAAGATGTGTCACTCTCTGTACCTTTAATCGGTGCAATGACATTTCTGCTACCTAGACTGCTGCAGCTAAAGTCACACAACTGCTTACACAAGCAGGGGATGGGAGACCAATGTCATACCAAGTTCCTACCAGTGAGCTGTGTAGTTAACTAAGTAATAATGAATTCAGATTTTATGGTTTAAAATACAGGATTAAAGACTGTATTTATTGATAGCTCTGCATTTCCCCTCCCAAGTGTTGTGGTCAAATACTGGATGCTAGAATTAAGTGTAACTTCTTTCCCTCCCCCAATTTTCCAAACAGAGAAACTTCTCAGTAGTATTTCTCCAGTATAGTTTTCTAGCAACCTGCAGCCTCTGACACAGGAAATCTAGCACTTCTACCTTTGCTGTTAATAGCTATTTGAGGATTTTCTTTCAGGAACCTGACGTTTTTGAACATCACAAGTAAACTTTTGAACTTTACAAGTAGACTTCTGGAATGAACAACATCAAATGCTATGATCTGCATAGACTTAAAAAACCCACTTACGTTCTTTTAGTCTAAAACCTGTCATCTTAATTTTAACTTTAATAAGGAACTGTGTACAGCCTTCCTCTATGCACATTCCCCATGTCATCCATGATTTTACAGACACCTGTGAATCCACAGTCCTCTCTAAATTTAGGGCCAAAAAGACCACCTTCTCCTTCTGTGAAAACATTTTCATAGCTTCAGGCATTTTTTTTATACACTCCTGTGTCTCTCCTGGTTATGCTATACTCTTTCTAAGAACAAGACAGCATATAGGATTCTAGATACAAAACCACTATACATAACTAGTTTTACATTGTAATTCTTACTGCTTTTCATAATAATTTCCAGCATTATTTTGGCCGTTACTGAGAAATCAATTTTTGTTCTCCTAGAGTGACCTACTATCTACTGGGCTGCCATCTTCTTAGTCTTAGGACTACCTAAAAGGTAGGTCCAGAGGCCAATACTGTGTATGCAGAATGGTTCCTGACCCTTTCCCATGGTTAAGTGCAAATCTGATCAACAACTAATTCAATCTGGATTTTCTGCTCTTGCAGGCAATTCTTTCTCTAAGGGTACAAGAGCTTACTTCCTCCATGTTCTCTCTAATTTATATAGCATTGTATCTCCAATGGCAAAATCTGTTGCCTCTGAATGCTTGTTTAAAACTAGGTATTCTGGTTCCTTTTTTTTTTCCTAAGACCTACAGCACTTACATAGAAGCACCACATACACTAAATGTATTTTTCCTGTTCAGGTTCCTCATCTTTTCAAGATAATTTTTAACTTCTTCCTTCTTACCTGAAGACTCTATTTTTATTTACTCTTAACTTCAGAAATGTCATTTCCAGTATGCTGCTTCACAGCTGTCTGCCTTCCCAAACTCTAAACAAAACTCGCCCAATATCCTCTCTCTTTTACATGTAAGAAATTTAATTCTGTTTTGGCTAGATAAAGTGTGTTCTTGCATAGGAAAAGACTTCCTTGTATGTACCATTTTTCCATGTATTATTTTCTTTTAAAAGATTCTCTGAAAATACAATTTTGAGTAGCTAATGCTGTGAACATACCTGTTCATTGAACTAACATCACTTGCTGTTGCATCATAAATACTGAACAACCTAAGCTTTATATAAATATTATTTGGGAGGAGAAAGGAAAACGGAATCCTATTACAAGAGTGGGTTATTAACTGACATTGAAACCAAGTTAAGGGCAAGCACTCAAGTTCACCAGTAATGGGATTAGACAGCACAAAGAGTCTCCAACTACAGAATTTGAGTTCTCCAAACTGAGTGACCACTTTTGCCAGTTGCCTTATTTAGTAGATCAGTGTGACAGTGATTTAAAAACTAGCAGTTTACGTCACTGTTTATCTGCTGCTGCAACTAAGCAGTTGCACAAATAATAACCACAGTGGAAAGCTTGTTTAATTTGGGTTGTACAATTAATGATCTCCAGATGACGGTAATATTGAAGCTGTTACTTAAACTGAAATATCAGCAACTGAAATAATTTTGGAGTGCTCATTTTTAGTAGTAGTGTTTTCTTACAGCTTGAGATTGTAGAAACATGTTACACTTCTTTAGTTTGCAAATGACAGTTTAATCTCTGATAACCTCAAAGCAGAAGTTCTGAAGTTTCAGTATAAAATCCTTCAACTTTTTAACAATTCCAAACCTAAATATAAAGCACTGTTTAAAAGTGCAGTAAGAACTGTATAGTATGCCTATAAAGTAAGCGTATAGGTTAAGCTAAAATTAATACTGATCCTAAAATGCCCAACTTGCTGAACTGCAGTGCTTGATGGGAGTATCCCAAAACTTTTGTCACAGAATGTATTTGACTTCAATTAAATTTTCTGCAAAAATATAATAGTACTGCTTTATTGCATGTTGGTGCTTCGGTTCCTAGAGACTGTCTAATTTTGCTGTATGTTAGTTAACTTGAAGTTCAATGTGGGATTTGAACACCATAGAGTAAAATATGTCATCTACAGTATTAAAGCAAAGCCAGCTATTTTCAACTAATACACTAATTAGCAGTTAACTGAACCTCATACTTTCAGCTGTATTTTCACAGGAAGAAGAGCATAAGCACCCAGAAGTACATAAGTGAAGATTTTCAGATTAATGTAAGAGTACAACTATAGTACTTTGCTTCCAAAGACTGTATTTCAAATTTCTGTAAAATTTCCGACCTTTTTTTCCTTCAAAGAGCTGTGCGCAACATTTTGCTATTAAAAGACACTTTCAAAGCTGTTATCACCACCTCTGGGATGTTACCTTTGTGTTAGATGGATCACCTTGTGTTTCTGACTGGATACATTTGTGGCATATTTGGAATAAGAATTCAGAGGCACTACCACATGGCTTCATTAAAAGCTACTGCTGTCCAAGTATATAATTTCATTCATTTTTTTGTCCTGTGCAGTGAATGCTCTGAAATGTCAGTCTGAAGTGCCTTTTACAACAGTGGAAGTCAGTCTGTTTTAACTAGTGGTTGTTCATAAACTTACTCCTATTATTACTGCAATTGCATAAGATATTACAAAAAAAAAAACCAAACCAAACCACCCCTCTGAAGTAACAGTAGCAAATTTAAATACATACGTCTAGTAAACTAAAAAAAAATTCTTTCATTTGTTCAAAGAAAAAATCTAGTTCATAAAGAAAATAAAATTCTAAAAATTGATTCTATAAACACTCACTTATCACTTGATATGCTGCAGTCTATAACTGTTCTTTTGCTAGTGTTGACTATTAAGAAAGGCAGCTGTATTGTTGAGTTTGAAGCTGGAGGGCCTTGATTTTGTTGTTCATTTTGCTGATTTCTGTGTACCAAGTTTTTGAATGCTATTTGCTGTAGAAAGAAAGAAAGCAAAAGTTATTACTGACAATAAAAGAGCCAAGATCAGTGTTTCCAGGAAGTGGAACTTCATAGCCCTTATTTACCAGTTCTGATTATCTCCAGTAATTTCCTGTGAAAAAGTAGTTTTGGCCTGACTTCCTCTATGCACCAGGAACAGAAGTTTAACACAAAATTTTCACACATATCCTAGTGGCTATGTGCCCCTCCTCCCGCCCCGATCCCTGGAGAAGAAACAAGAAAGGAGCAATAAAGCTTGGTGGAGAATGGTTCCCCCAATCCTTTTGAAAAGGCACTGGAGTCAGAGGTCTTCTGTCACTTTATATGCATAATTACTTCAAGACTAGGAACTAGTTACACTGAAACAAAAGTTAACATAAATTACAGCATTCCCCCACTTTCCATGATACAGA
>NW_010428487.1:7526-12038 GCF_000710305.1 Buceros rhinoceros silvestris
TCCCTTCTCATCCATCACCCTCTTTTCTCTCTCAAAAGAGTTATATTTTAAATTATTCTTTGCAAGTTTTTAGGCAGGTACTATTCATGACACTACTCGTTCTCTACGGAATTCTTGTATCTGCATATATAAGAAAATCTGTGGTTTTAGGAAATGCTATCTGAGGGATTGGAAGTCAGTGTACTTACCCACTCTGAGGCGCTTAAGGGGAAGATGAATAGACAGAATCCTATAGGACTGGTAAACCATTTGACAATGAACATAATCAAGGAAATAATGACAGTTAATAGATAGTGGAGTGCAACTCTGTCATTTTCAGACTAATAGTTAAGAGGGCCTAAGCTGTCTTATTCTCACGAGGATAGTTTCAAGTTACTCTTAGAGAAGCTGCTAGTTTATTAGGTCAGACAGACAGAATCAGATTTTGTGCCCTAAGTAGAGAAAAAGTTTTTAGTGATTAAAAAAGGTGAAGTGTCAGATATTTAAAAGTTTCAGTGCATATCTAATTACATGAAAATTGCATCAATATAGTTGCACCAGGAAAAAAATATAGCCTTATTGCCTGCAACCTCATTAAAAAGTTTGATTCCACTTACTCAAAGTCTACACAGACCAAAACACTTAAGAATGCTCCTAACTGTATTTATAAAATGTTCCTTTATAAGCTAAGATGCATTTAAATATTTCTGCAATCAAAGCTAAAACTCAAGCCACCTCAAAGGTGCATGTCAGAATATGAAAGAGCTAGATTTGCAAACCTTCCAGACTTAGGATCCAGAAATGTCTGTCTCCTCCAAAACAACTCCGTACACGTTTACACAAGTTCAGTTGTAAATTTCACAATTTAGAATCAAAGAGAAATTATCCAGTAAGAACTATTCAGAGAAGGTAACTCTGGGAGGACTTGAGCCAAAAAGGGGACTCATGAGTTTTTCCCAATCCCACTAACATTGACAAAGCTTCATCAGAACACTTAAAAAAACTTGCAGCATGCAGATGCAGCATGCTGTTTTACAATAGGTGAAAGTGAACCAGAAAGTGTGGGTAAGAGGTCCTTCCACTAGAATCCAGAAAGGTCACAAGTGTGAAACTTTTCTCCCTCGTATATCACTAAAATTTATGCTAAATAAATCTAGAAATACCTTCAGAAGTTCTAACGTGTCAGATTTGCACTTGATAATTTAATTTATAGAAAAAATAATTAAATATACCTGCAGCAGCAGATCTTGTAGTTGGGCTCGCTTCTGTTTTATCCTTTCAATCCTCTTCTGCTTTTCTATCTTAAAATGTAAATGCAACAAGATATTTACTTAGATACCTTGTCTGTTCCACTGTGCCAGACTGAACAGGCTTTAGAGCTGCACCAGTGTGCTAGCACCATTACAAAAATCCATACTTTCTGTGTACATGGTAGTGAATTCCCTGACACAGTAAGTAAATTGCACAAGTCTTTTTGGCCCTATCCATTTGCCATATATTTTTGTCTTTTTCAAACAGAGTAATTGTATAGTCACATGAGATTCTCTATAAAAGAGGTCTGACAAACTAACTTCTTTGTCAACAATTTTAACTCCAGTAAAGACACAATTAATACAAGAGACTGTATTATTTCCCCACTCATTGCTCCTCTTTTGTATTGTGTCCTGCGTGCTGATTAGCACCAAATTAAACACTTCCCTGAGGGGGTGCTTTGTTTTTTGTTTGTTTTGTTTTTCCTCTTGTCCTCCATTCTTTTGGAATTCTTCATGTCCCTTCCACTGGTCTGCCAGCTGCAGGCTACTGGACATAAACTGGGCTCAGGATCATCACCTGCATCTTCCCAGTGACCTCCACTTTTTGTTTGGACTGCTCATTTGAGGCATGATTAAACTAACAGCATTTCAGCAACAAAAAGAGGGTAGAGGTAACAATTTCTACACGAGCACAGAATCCATTTCTTGCAATAGTTTTGTTAATACCAGTTAATGGAGCAAAGCTATCTTCAACCTAAACATGCAGTGAGTGGGACAGCAGTAGTACTGGATGCCTTCTGATGCTGCAGATGCAACCAGCAGTATTTTAAATAGTGCTCTGGGGCACATGTTTAAAAGGTATTTTTCCTCACCATCCTGTCCATGCCAGAACCGTATCACAAAAATATTAAACTCTTAGATTACTTTTTCATTCAACCACTGAAGTGAAATGATGCAGTCTTTTAAAACTTGGCTGGCCTAAAACTCGCCCTTTTATTAAAAGTGTTGCTTTGTAGTGGTTCCTCACCCAGCTTTAATGTTTAAAATGGTTCCTTCAGAGCACAGCAGATGACTTTCTTTGCTGGGACTAATATATAATTCTTAAAACCAATAAACAATACAGACCTAATTTAGACATAGTTTCTATACAGTGTTTTTGTATACTGATTTCTCATTTTTGTACTGGTAATTTTATTATGTAACTACACTGTAAGACATGTTGGCACTTCATACAGCTTTAAAAGCAAAATTAATTCCGATTTTCACACCATGAAAACACAGCTTTATTTTCTATTCTTTTCTATTATGTTATAGAAGGCAACATTTTAAGAAAATATGCCTGGCTTCCATTTTGTGCCTATGTAATTAGAGCCTGAAACAGGCTCTCTATGATTATTGTAGATGACAAAATGGAATTCAAGCATTGACATGAATGCACGTACAATGTAGATTTATCAGTAAATCCTGGAGTATGCTGATTGAGCATATGCATTCTTGGGCAGATGTATTTTCCAAGTTGCTGTAATGGACAAGGTTAGTAACAGATTTTCTTACCACACAGAGAAAGACAATTTATGTAAATGAACCTGCACTAAAAAAAAATTGCTCTGTGCTGGAGAGGCACCACACCCCCCTTGTAAGATATTTAATGTCACAAGTATCACAAATATTTTACATATTAAAATGTATTTACAGTCATTACGGCACTCTGCAGTAAATACAGTAACTTGCGCTCTTTATTTATAGAGCATAGCCTGAAGGACAGGCAGCATTTGTGCATGTAAATTCTGGCATCCCTGCAAAAACAGGGTAACTCTTAGCCTGCTGAAAAAATAATGGAAATAACCAGTAAATAAAACTTCTTTTTCTTTCTCTGCCAGTATTTGACTAGCTCCTATCAGGAATTATTTTTCAATTTTGTTTCTTTTGAATGGCATTTTCAATTCAGGCATTAATAGAAAATTGGTCTCCTTTTAAATATGTGCCATTTTGTAAGCACCATAAATTATTTTGACTTTCTTTGGGTTAATTCAGGCTAACAACAGACTTTAATCTTAAAAGTAATCACTGATTTAATCAGTGTCCATTTTTGTAAGGTAAAGGGGTTTTTTAAACTTCATGTAATATATACTAAATAAAATTGAACTAAGCAAACATAGACATATCCTTTCAGTTTATTCAAATATCAGAAGTTGTATTTTTCATTATGTGCAAGAATCAAAACCAATCAGGTTCAAATTGGAAAAAAACCCCTCTTCTAAAGTAGAGCAGCTCCATTATCACAATCTGTGAACTATACAGAATTTCCCGTCTACCTCACTTTACCTCTAGATTCTGACATTCCTGAGCTGAGTTTGTAGGAAGGCCGATCCATCTGATTTCCTTCTTCTCCTTTGAAATTATGTTCATCGCCATCAGAACATTCAGAGCATCGTAAACTCTCCGTCTAATATTTTTCTGATCATAAGCCTGCTAAGAAAAAAAATGCAGCATTGATTACAACAAAAGAACTTCATAGATATGAGCCCAAAATGGCAGTTCAAGTCAGAGTGGCATTAAAATATGACGCCCTTTTCTGATCATAAGCCTGCTAAGAAAAAAAATGCAGCATTGATTACAACAAAAGAACTTCATAGATATGAGCCCAAAATGGCAGTTCAAGTCAGAGTGGCATTAAAATATGACGCCCCTCATCTATGCATGTTTGGTTGCAGATGGAAGCTTCAGGCCTGCAAATTCCCATCATGGCAAGTCCTGCTACGGTTGAAAAGCCTGACAAAATCACATATGGTGGGTACAAGAGTACCCTTTTTTTAAAGGTAATTCTTTCAGCAGACTTCTCTATTTTGTTTAGAGGGAGTTAAATTCTTCATTTTAATTCTACACTTTTAAATTTCAGAAGGTATGTCTTTGTATTTGGGAAGTAGTTAGGTAAATGAAGGAAAAAGGCTATAGCAGGACAGTGCAGGAACAGAAGGGACAGAATGCCAGTAAAGCGACAATTTTGTAATGGTATAAAAAAATTCAACATGTATTTGCTTACCGAATCCGTAGCTAGGTGGCTGTTAGAATTTGTGAATTCTGATACCAGCTCATCAGCAACTTCATTGTATGAAGTTGTTCCTTTACGTTGAACTTTTTCACATACTTTCATTGAAAAATGCCTCAGACCCTTCCCATTTTTATCTCCTTTTTTGCTTCTCTTACTGAAAGGATAAAAGTAATTATTTTAATTAACACTGAATATTAATAAGATACTTTGTTACACTGCAAAATCTCT
>NW_010428487.1:12158-26766 GCF_000710305.1 Buceros rhinoceros silvestris
TTGGGACCAATGACATGTACTATCTAAACAAAAAACACAACCGTTCTGCTTTTCTCAATCAGTTTCTTGTTTCTTACAAGTTGGCAAAAAAGTACACTGGAGCTCTTTCCTCTTTCTCAGTGCTTTCTACATTGATAGTATTTGAACACATCCTGTTAGGCAGGTGCTTAAAAAACCTGGGTTTATAATTAATCTCCACGTAGTTTCACAAAAGAGCAACCTAAAAAAGGGGGAAAACATCACAGGGTGTTTATGTGCCTGGAAGCCAGATTTACAGGGAGCTCTCCTGTCTGTGCTTAAAATAGAAAAGCTCAGACATCCCTATCTACAATACAGCAAAGAGATACCTTAATTCTCCTAAAGACCAAGTCTAGTATCTTACCATCATAGTTAAGACTGAAATACAAGAATCTTTTTTGTGGAGAATAAGTAAGTATTCATTGGTTTTTAATAACTGGCAACTATCAGTGTTATTTTCCATTCTCTTTCTTCCTCCAGAAAAGCAAGAGCTGAGATGATGGTAATGGAAAAAAACATGAGCAATTGCTTTTATCACACAAGCTAGATTTGGATGCATATTTCAACAGAAGCCTTTAAAAAGCTCAGTCATGTTTTGGTTTGGTTTTTTAAATTACGGATTTACAACTTGGTTTGACAGTATGTTACAGGGAGATCTATTATTTTACAGAAAAGTCAACATTAACAAGCTAAGGAAAACATTAATATATGAGAATGCTTTTCAAGATTCTGAATGTTTTTATGGAAACAGAATACTGGAAAAAAGGACAGAATAAAAGGAAGAGTGGAAAGGAACACCAAAAGATTAAAAAACCCCTAAACCTAAATTTCCTAAAATTCCTAATCCCTATGTAGTTATTAAATTTGAGTATTCCCTGACAGGCAAACACCGTGAATGCATTCAAAGAAGTTTCGGAAGTAAAGGAAAAGATCATCAGTTAAGAGTTTGTCACATTTAAATCTAGAACAATCCTGCTTATGAAGATGTGTTGTGTTTGTTTTTCACAACTCCCAGTATCACCTCTATTAGCAAATGTATTTATCAGGAAGTGATAAAGCAAAGAGTAATGAATTATAATAACAAAGAATAACATACAACATAGCTTTTGTGTGGAAGAGTGAAATCTCCTGAAAGTGGGAACTGTACACCCACCTCTGAAGGACAGATCTGAAGAAGTAAAACAGGTATGACTGTATACATAAAATACATGTGTTCGATAATACTCACCTTTCTGAAAAATCTGATTCTATAAATTCTCGAGTCCGCTTTCTGTCCCTAGTAAAAGACAATTCAAACTTAGATGAAAACAATATTATATATTTAGAGCAACAAAATCAATGTATTTGGGGCCTAGCTGGGTATTAATGTTTGCTGTTACATGTTTACTGAAAGGGAAAAATAGCGCACACACACAGCTTGACAAAATTGGAGAGAAGGTGGTTAGGACTTCAAAGGTTGTCTGCCAGACAAGTTCTATTCCCAAATTTACCATGCTTTGCCTGCATGATTTTAGAGAATTCACTTCATCTGGAACTATAGGAAGTGCTGATATGAACTAGATAAGCAAATCCCATCAAAAAGGGGAAGCTGGGCTCCTTTGAAAATTCCTAAATAAAATTCCTCCATGTGGAATTAAAATGCTTTTAAACAGCAGATGAGGTATATCCTATATTTTAATGACACTGAAGGTTTTGGTATCTTTAAACAAAAAAGAAGGTAAAACACTAAACACATTCATATTAGAGCTGATGCATACAGAGCTGAAGAGAGATACTCTGAAGAAACAGTTGACGTGAAATTTGCATAGGAGTCACCAGTCATTGCCAGTTTCCTTATCATTCTGTTTATTAGTACAGCAAGCAGACTTCAGAAGATGTGTTCCAAGCTTGTCTTTTATTCTTGCAGCTGATACAATGCATACTGCTTGAGAACTACTGGCGATTTACAACCTTGCAGTTGTAGTTGTTACCTTGCAGTTTCCAAATCAGGATCACGCGGATACTTACACAGCTGAAAACCTGACAAAGTTAGTGAAGGGAGCTGAACAACAGTGGTGGATTTGAAGATCTGTGCCGTGAAAGCCCACGGATATTTGGTTGTGTGATCCGGAACCCAGAGCAGACGCCTTCCTAAGCAGCAACAGCGGGATTTTTGTCGTTGGCAATCCCTGTCCGTGGTGCTTAACTGCTCACACTGTGTGACTCGGGGTGTGAGCGCACCAGAGCTGGGGCAGGGGGCGTGAATGCTGGTGAATGAAAGGTGTCCCCTGCTCTGTAAGCCAGGCTGACAGGGGTTGTATGGAGTCCTGAGAATGAGTATGCTTGTCTCATTTGATCTTGGAAACAATCTGGAATCTGTGAAGAGGAGCAGACAACGGCTAAAGCAAGAAGTCTGGACTTTGAGTCCTCTGGAACTGTCTTCTTTCTGAAGTCCTTTCTGGATTCACCACCATGCAAGTTCGGCAGTACCACAGACCCTTCCTCACTTTTGTTCTTCAGATGACAATATGACCTATTGTATGGACTTCTGCAGGGATCAATATTGATAAGCCAGTCTGGTGAAAATCTTGCTCCTTTTTACTGGTGAAGAAAGCTAGCCTCATTGGAAATACTGTCTCTGGATTTTGACAGGACAAACAGAAGGATGGTGCTTCTACTTTGTGGTGGTGGTTGATGCACTGCAACTAGGCTTCTCTCTGGAAATCTCCATCACCTGGGTTTAGATGAAGCTTAAGAAAAGGCATTGATTCTCTGGTTTAGCAAGCTGTGAACAGATGCTGTATCTTTTCCCTCCTCTGTGTATCAAAAGAACTTCTACCTAGCCTCCACATTTCACAAAATTTGCAGAAACAAAGTAATCTTTGACAACTCATTTTTCAAATAAAATCAGAACTAAGTGGATCTGGAAGGTATGTGAGGAGATAAACACATACTCAGGGGGAAAAAAAAAAATCAAGCTTAAAATCTGCTCAGCCAGGCATGTTGTTTATTGACTCTGTAGTGGGACTATTGCAAGTGGGAAGGACAAACCTGTGACAGTCTGTGCTTACAGCAAACACAGAATGAAGAAAGTCAAGATACAAACGTTATACTCCCATTTCTGCCATGTCCTAGATGCTCTGCTCACCTCTAAAGCTGGAAAGGTACTACTGACATTCATCACCTATGTAGAAAAGTTTACCCAGATATGGAAGTAAATTACTTTATTTTCAGAGGCAAAGCACTACATCTGTCTTGAGACAGATAAACTCACCAGTGCTGGTATTAAGAAAAAAAAAATCCTGAAATACCAGCAAAGACCAGATTTCCTTAGAACATATAAAGATAGCCACGCTACTCTGGAGTACCTCAAAACCCCATGAAAATTTGTAGCTAGTAATAAAAATTTATTTCATTGATTACATTTAAAATTTTCCGTTAGAGCTTTATTCTTAAATGCCTTTTGAAGCGTTTTTGACAGTCTCCCCCCATGCTGGCACTTGCTGGTATGCTCAACAGCAAAGCTACTTGGATATACCGTGAACTTATGAAAAAACCTAAAAGGCTTCTTTTAACTGAACTCATGAATTTGTGACTCTCCATACTCATAAAGAAACAGACATGCCATAAAATTAGAACAGTGAAGTGACCGATGCTTGTACTTCTATGTTCACGTGCTCCAGACATTGCAATTGCATAACAGGCTAAAAAGGATACTCCTTTTAGTTGTGCGAGATCTAGAAGCCATAAGCCAACACACAGATACAACAGCACAAGTAAAGGGAAAGTCAGAATGGATCCTCAAACATCTTTAAATAAACCAGAAATCTTACCCTGGGACCCAGCCAGAAGCTTCCGTTATATGTGTCTGTGTGACCATTGTTGGAGCTGGGTTATATGGACTCCCAATCAGAACACTCCCTGAACTGGTCAATCTTTGTGATGTGCTTATGATCTATGAAATTTAGAAATAAAGCCCACAAATCTTCTAAGAAAACAGAAGTTACAACAGCTCAGAAATCATACTAAGCATGGTATTAAGAAAAAAACAGCAATTCTGTACCAGATGCAAGCTATGGTCAAGATACACAGAAGAGATGTCATCAGAAGATCTTCATACATTATTTACAGTGCTGTTAAGGTTTCTACTAATTGTACCATATTGCTGTATCATTTATAAAGACAAGATCTAGACAAGTAGAAATAATTACTAGGTATGGCAGATAAGATCTGTACCTGTATACATCTCATTGTTTCTCTGACAGCATGTCTACACAATGTCTTGATCACTGTAATCAATAAAGCTTCCTTTCCCATGCATTTGTCTCTTGCAATTGTCTGTCTTTGGTACCAAAGACAATCTGAGCTGCAGGCAAAGTATTCACTGCAGTTTCTAGCATTCACAAGATCTCAAGGCATTCCAACCATCTAGTAATACAACATGGTACTTATGGAATTAAATGTAAAGTCTCTACAGTATAGGCAGAATTTAAATTTATTCAAACCTGGTGAAATTCTGTGTTCAATGGTTGTTAACACTAAGACACTTGGTCTCAACTTTTAAATCACGTCTAAGATCATTCTTTAAAGTAGCAGAATTTAGATAGTATTTAAAAAACAGCAGTAATTAATTAATTTTAAAATAAACCACATGTTAGATTATTTTTATTTCAGTATGGTAAGTTTCATACTAAAGCTTCTTGGACAATGTTTCTTACTCATATACCTTATTTTGCCTTTTTAATCTTTACTTTATTTTACTCCATTTGTTAGTGACATTTTGAGTACCCACTGTATTAAACATTTTAGTTTCCTTTACTACTTCACTTAACCATGTAAGTATACGGCAGATACTTTGTTGGGCATCCATCAATATTGTTTAAATAAGTAGAAAAGATGGTATCTGAAGAATTTCCCATTTCCTTTTTCAGTACATATATGTACTTTTTAAACTTAAAGACATAAATCTATCTTATTTATGTTTGCAAGTGGATAGCTTGACAGAAGCAAAACAGAAATTTGAGAAAACCAAAACACAGGTACAGGTTAGATATTTACTAGCTGATACTAGTAACTAGAACAGAAGAACCCTGGCTGGCTGCTTTATATCCTGCATGCATGTACAGGAAAGCTAGCAACTTTTTTCAACTTACTACTACATTGGCTTAAAGTCGGAAACATTTTGTGGTTCATTTTTAAAAGCTTGCTTAAGTTCAGCACAGGTGTAAGACCAGTATGTAGGTGAGAATCAGTAATGCAATATTTCAATTAAACATCAACCCAATCCAGTGATTTTTAATATCAGTTTCTTGCAACATGATAAATAATGTTTATTTGCAGTAAGCATAGGGTTCTGTCAGCACATGCCAGGAAGAAAGATTTTAAATATTTTGCACACTGAAATGCATTTTACCACATTCCACCCTCTCTGAGGTTTCAAGTTGCTCTACTGATGTCTTGTAAATGCAGGATCAAATGTGTCATAAGAGTGTTTTATGTCCAATCTCCATAATTTTCTTGTGACAATCACTATTATAAACTGAGGTGGCAAATTCATGTTCATGTGTCCCAAGATCAGCCTGTCCAGTCTCCTTCTATCTCCTGGTGCCATCTAGTGCAAATGGACTGCAGCAGTATGCTCTGCCAGGGCCCATTCTCCATGGCAGCCACCATATCCAGCAGTGCTGGTCTGAGGGGCACTTAGAAGCACAAAAATCCACCCGTCTACAGCTTATTGTTAAAGTTGCAAGTTCTTGGATGCAGGGACACAGATGTCATGGATACACAAATCAGTGCTATTTCAGTGTCACTTTTAAATTTACTACTGAATGCCTGTTTTTAGAAAAAAACTCTACACGGTATTTTCAGCAGCCTAATTCCATCTTAACAGCACTGCACAGCATAAAAGAAAAAGAAAACCTCACCCTAATGTAGCAAATAGATCATCAGTAGGATATGTGAAGTCCCTGTAAATAAGGATTTTATCAAGAATACTTACGCTGTTAAAATTACACCTACAACTGAATCTAAAGAAACTGTGACAAATGCTCATACGCAAGAATCCAGCCCACAAATTTTGCTGATTCCACCATTTGCACATCCATACCCCACAAGATTCGTACCAATGAGCCAACAGCCCACTGATCCTGGGGGTTTGAAGGACCTGAGGGGGGCTGTAACCTACAGTGGTTAAATAAAGCCCCAAACCCTCGCAGCAGCAGGATGTTGCTAACACAGATAAGTTGCTAAAGGAGTGCTAAAGTTCCCACTGTTTTAAATGGCATGGGACACTACACAGCCATACACTGGATGTCTTAGGAGGCTGGTGTTAATGGCTGTTTAATAATAATGTTTTCTGAATACAGATGCTGCAAAGCATAAAGAACTTCTTGCAAAGCAGCAGAATATTTAAAAAAAATTTTTTAAATCTGTGTCTCGTGCCATGCAGTTGCTTTTGCAACTTCTGTCTGCCATAGAAACTAAACTGTAACTAGAGTTCATTTTAACCAAAAGCAGGAGCTTGAGAAGTCACTCAAGAACAGGAACTGTATTAACTGACCACTCTCGCCAGTTCCTGGCAATTGTTTATTGCACTCAAAAACACATCTTTTGTAGAACTATTCCAGTGAAAAGCTACAGGGTACGTGCTCTAGCAATACTTGTATCAGTACCGATGCACTGAGGAACACTAATCTCTCGTAGTCAGCCTGTGGCTAGCACTTCAGATGCAGAGCTCTGCACGGTGGAGAATACAGCTCAGGGGCACCTGACTGTAATGCTTGTGTCCATCTGTCCAATGGCGATAAAAGCCATTGAAGAACAGTAGCAACTTCTGATGTGAAAAAGACCCACCACAATTCTTTATAAAACATGAAATTGTTCTTGAGACTAAGTGCTTGGCAAGTAGGCATTAGTTTAATAGAAACTGTTCACTGCATTGCTTATTTAGTTCTTTGGCCACCAGAACAGAAAAACTTTTCTCAACAGATCCAAAATCCCTGAAACAACAACACATGCTCATATACAGTTATAACTGACAGGAAAAGACAATTTTAAGAAGATCAGTATCAACAAGTTAAACCTCTAGCAAGATTTACCGGTGAGAACATGACTCAAAATATTCTTAATGAGATTTTTTTTTTTCTTAATACACTTTTGAGTAATAGTTAAAACGCCACCTGGTAAAGTTGTTCAATTTCCATTCAAAGCCAGGAAGATAAATATCCTCTAAGGTCACATACAGATTGTTGTTGGGAATGGCAATTCTGGCATGCTAAGCTTGCTGTACCCACACATCCCTTCCATCCACGTGGGGCACTTCAGCAGCCTTTGCAGCTGAGACAGGAAGTGGCAAGTTCCTACCACCGTTCACATCTTTGTTCTTCGTTTTCCCATACTGCATTAACAGGAAGCCATGCAGCTAGTTACACAAGTTAGCTCTACTGGAGTTGCAAAACTTACCATTTGGGATCCAACATTCACATTGATTGGTCCTAAGGTTTTTGGCAAAATCTTAGTTGGGGAGTTGGTGCTGGAAACTGGTAATGTGATTATTGAAATACTACCTAAAAAGAACAATAAAAAGAGAGTTTTAAATTACTTCTTAAGTAACCTATGAATAACACCATCTAACTCATCCTGCCTTCACACAGAGAAGGGCAGCTCTATGCTGAAAAAATGCTGTTGCTCCTTCCCTATTCCAAATCATATCTTGTCATCTTGATTACTCAGACTTGATGTCTTAATCAAAACTGTCATGCAGCACTACCATTAGCCCATGAGTGTTCCAACCATTGTACATAAGCCGCTCAAAGCGATGAACACATTTATCTGTGGACACTGTGGCAGCAGCAGCTCCTAGCTCTACGACAGTTTCTTAGTAAGAAAGCTGGGAATCCATCAATCAAACACCTCCCTCTATTCTTAGGGACAGCCTGATTCAAAATGGGGAATGACAGTGGTGGGTCTGGAGGCAGAATCAAGTGCAAGGAATGTCACTGCCTTGTTATCCAGAGTCAGCTTGGGTCCACCTGGGGTCGTGAGCTGTAAGGACAAGGACTGGCTCCTGAAGGGCTACTTACTGCTCTCTGGCACTATCAGAGAGAAACTGAAGGCATCTAAGGTGACAGGTTCCTTTCCAACAGCTCAAACACCGGCCCTCACCACTGCCGTGCCCCCCTTCCCCAGTAGCTGGCCAACATTCCACTTAGGCCACATGGTCCCAAGCTGACTCAGTGGTGTTTGTTCCCTGGTCTTCTCCACTGCTCACTTTTCTCACTTGGTCCTGAATCACAATCTTTTTTTTTTTTAAATTATTTAGTACACCTATGTTCTCCCATGACATAACTGGAAAATCACAAATTCAACAGTGTAACCTCTCTGTAATATGAAGCAGAAGCAACAAAATTGAGAATAAAAGAATACTTTAAAAAAGGAACTTCTGTAGCTATAGCACAGAAGTAAAAAAAGATGTAGATATAGTCTACAAAGTCTCACCTTTATAAAAAATTAACAAGAGATGTGAGAAACATTTACAATTTGAGACAAGGATGTTCTAATGTTCTGGGTAAGTTCCATTAGCATCTGGAGTAACACTACTACTTAATATTCGTTTCTGAAAGGCAGACCTGTATCTGAGGATATCTTCAGAAGAAGCTTATTTGAATAATTCAATCGCCTAACTTACCTAGAAACAAAAACACTTCTAAAATCCACACACTCATAAACCTACCCCCACAGTAAATCCTTGCTCTATTACGAAACAACTTTTGTGAGGTAGTGCCGGAGTGCACGAGTCGACAGTAATCCATGATTTACATATACTGTGTTCCAACTCTGAGCTCAAAATAGTTCTCTAAACTGGCCAATTACTTGTCAGTTTTACTTTTTCTACAAGATTTTGCCCAGGATATGCTAGCACAGCTGAGCAAATCTCATCAAAACCTAGTGTCCCCTCTCATTGCAGGATGTGGTCATCAGTGACACGTCTGTCACTTCCCAGTGCTGCTGTAGAAATCTTCCTCTTTTCTGCTGCAGCTGAAACTTTTGGTCCCCTTTTCTCCACGATTTCTCATGCTATTCCTCCTTGTCCCTTTTCTTTCAAGGAAGAGAAATAAATTACTTTCTCTGGTGCCAACAACATAAGGTCACATGGCAAAGTGCAGTATAATTCTGAAATGTCACCATTTGGCTTACAGTTCTCTTATCACACAGAGAACTACTTAACAGAGTCATCTCCAGTGACACTTCTTCGCCTGCAAGATGCACTCCAATGTCACATTTCACAACATAAGATTGAGATGTGTCAGACTTACTGTACCATACAATTCACATTCCAGGTGTACAGTCAAATATACACATCTACCCGCTGTCCCTCATCAATTGCTGTGTATGGTTTCTTTCTCAGCTTGCAGCATGTAGACTGTAATCTATTTGCACTGGCAATAATTTTTAACTCGTCTATGTATGTACCTCCCCTCGCACACACATGCAGACTCTGAAAACACTCTAAAAAAGCTTAAAAATACAATACCTCTGGCCAAAGCCATACACAGCCACCAGATTTACTGTTGTAAAACACTAACTACTGTAAACACTAATTGAGAGAGAGTGCTGCACCATGTCTTCATTTACAAGGCCACCTTGTATGCCATCAGCATCAGAACAACTTTAGTAAATACAAGGGTCATTCAAATTACGTGGTCTTGATTTTAAAAAGACAGTCGCTTACGTGACATATACTTAAAAGTCTTGCTGGCTAGAATTACTGTAAGAAAGATCTTCATCTTCTAATCCTTACAGAGATCCCACATTTGGCAGACAGCAGTGTCAAAATGATCTTATTAGTTGATCAAGTATTCAAAGAAATCTTTCCCTGCCCTTGTCCTTCCTTTTAAATTTCTTTATGGGTAAATAAAAATATGTGAATGAGTAGACTTTTAAACACAGACAGGATGGAAAAGGACCAATTTCTTTTTATGAGTGAGGTATCTCTCATCCACCATGGACAGAAGGAAAGAGCAACCAAATTCTTCACAATAAGAGGTCATTCTTGTGTGTTTGTCAGCAGTTGAAAGAAATGGTAAATGAAAAGTTTTATCACTATTCAGTAAAATGTACCTTCCTTACTGTTTTCTTTTATTAAAAAATAGTGCCATAGTCCAGATTCTCACGTGACCTAAACTGCTCCAAATACTCAATGATGGAAACACCACATTCCTGTCTCTCCATACAGCAAATGTGGAAATTGGTTCAGTTAGTTGCCACAAAAAGTTAACGCGTTTCCAAGCAGATCACATCAGCACCCTAACCTGGAGACAGATTTCACAATCAATATCAACATTACCTCTACTCTTCTCTAAAAAAAAGAGAAATCCAGCTTCCAAGAGTATCCCATCCTGCCCATGGCCATTGTGCAGCGGCAGCCCAGTTCTGTGGGACACAGCTGCCACTGAACCACCTGGAGCTGGCCAGGACTGGTCCCAGCCATCAAAAACATCACCACAAACTGGAAACTGTCAACACAAGTACAACCAGATCAGGGAGCAGGCATTTGCTTGCTGAATTGACTAACTGCATTTTACATAAAATTTTCAAGATTAATGAACCACTGTTTGATGAGCAGCTGGTTAATTTCTTAAGTTTTGAAGGCAAGGTAGTATTAGAAAACAGCAAGCATCCACAGGAACAATCTCATTGAGTCTTATTTAAAAAGCAGCACAGAAAAAGTAGGAGGTAGTAAATGTCTCTTTTTAGATCATCTAAAAAATATTCAACAGATTTCTGTATTCAACTTAAAGCAGAAATATCGCCAAACTAATTATATATATTTATCACATAGCAGTTGCAAAGGCTTTAAACATGATCGAATTCCAAATAAATGCCAGGTCTTAATAAAGCCTATCATTTAGGGACAAAAAAGATTTATGTTCCCCTGGAAACCAGCAGTGTATACAGCGATAAGTTGAACACAGTGAGACCCATCAGCCTCCTAGTCACGGTAATCTTAACTGCATGGATGAAAAAGGTCAGCAGAGATGGATCAGACTAGAATGATTTGTGTAATACTACTCAACTCTTATCTAATGTTTCTCGGCAGTTCTTTCAAAGCACAAAGAAGGTCAGTGTTATTATTCTTATTCTACCTATGGAAAACCAAACATCTGGGAAAAAAACCTCATTAAAACGCTCACAGAGAGGCTTTAACTGCAATATATATATGAAAACCACTACAAACTGAGCTCTGTCAGTGGATTTATGTATATTTTTCTTTGAAAAAATGATCCTTCTAATTGATTTTTTCCATCCTTCAGTTACCACTATTGTTGTTTCTCATGGAAAAAAAATCACTGTTGCTATTCTTTCCTGTTTAGAAAAACATGATCACTACACAAGGACAGCCATTTTAAATAATACAGTCTATGACTGGACAGTAATGGCAAGAAAGACCAGTTCAGAGTGGTGAAATATCAGAAGTCCATTAGGATATACTGCAGTAACACGAAGTGTGTTCTCAGGCCCCTCTATTACACTAAAACATAAACTGATCTCCAAGATCAGGATACAGTATTATAAAAGCATATAGGAAAACCAAATTATTAACACACTATTAATATGCATATTTTCTCAGCATATTTCTTTGTTTATTGCACAAATTTACCAGGCTATAAACTTAACTTTAAAAATTCCATAGTCTGTAGAAGCACGTATGTATGTAGAAACATATGAAATCAAAAAGATCTGTACAAAAGGAAAAAAAAATTGGGCAGATGATATTTCGGTGTACTTCGGGCTTACACTGACAGTACATTTTCAGTCTTTTACTGTTTAATTTGAGACCGATTTATAGGACTTAACAGGTGTATGAATTTCAAAGTACAAAATGTAGGTCTGTTGGTAACAGATCCTATGTTCCTGGTCATTTTAGCAGATGCCCTCAAGCATACAATCTCTTCCAGTGCTCTTCAGACCTTGAGCTGGAACTCCCTAAGGCCCTGGTCACATATTCAGCACGCTGCCACTAAAATTTGCTTACGCAGACCTCATTACCAACACTCATTCCTGCCCACAGGCCAGCACAGCCGAGGCTATGGCTATGCAATGAACTTGGCTTTTTTCCCTTTGGCAAGGGGGAACAATGGGTATTTTTCAGCTGAAACTGTTCCCGGTCCGTGAACTACTCAGCCATCTACACAACTATGCTGGCCCTAAGCAAAGGAAAACGTTTAACAGCAGCTGTGAGGTGACCACAGCCAACTTAACAGGCCCTGTTGCCAGAGAAGTTGCTGTCTATTAAAGCAAGCAAGAGATTACATCACAAGGAAAGAGAAAATTCAAAGTATGTTAATTTATAAAAATAAAGGAAGAAAAGAGAGACACCTGTCTTACTGCTTCCATTGGAGTAGTATAGGCATATGGAGTCCTGTCCATTGAAAAGTTTCTAAAGCACCAGTTGTATCAGGACTTATTAAAAAGTAGTACTGCATAAAAAAGATGCACTGAAGCAAAGTTCATTGTGAAGTTGTATTAAAAGCTAAGATTCCCACTCAAAGCAATCTGGATTGCAAGTTGATCTGATTAAGGGATCCTCCTTCACGGAGCCTGCTGCAAGACTGGTTGTCTGGAGCTGGACTCTCCTTTCGCTCCAGTGCAAATTGACAGAGAAAACCATGTAAATTCATAGAATTTAAGAATATTGTAACAAAAAAGTATTAACTAAGGACAGTACAATTCAGCAAAACTACTGTGCATAATACACATTATACATTTTAAGATGAGAATCAAATATGTCACTCATAGTCAATTAGCTGAAAACTGTTGCTTCTTTCTTCCACACCCTATTAACTAGTAACTGTTAACTAATGTTCACAGACAAAAGTGGATCAGTACCCAGTGTCTTCACTTGGATACAAACACACTGGGTCAGCCAATAGATTTTATGAAGCAAACAGAATGGTTAACCTGTGAAATAAACTTGAATTTTTATGTTCAAGAGTATTCCCCATGGAAGATAACAAAATATGGTGTCAGTAACTTTCACAATTTTGTTTTACAGGCACTTACAAATTCAGAGTTCTTTAAATCTTCAGGTGACTATCTGTAGAAAATTAAGGTTGTGCTCCAGGTGATTTATCTGTGTATTTAATTGGTCTGATTTACTTTTGGGAATATCCCTTACTGGCAGGTCATACATGTTAAGTGCTTTTAAAATAGAATCATGGAATGGTTTGGTTTGGAAAAGACCTTAAAGATCTTCCAGTTCCAGCCCCCTACCATGAGCAGGGACACCTTCCACTAGATCAGGCTGCTCAAAGCCCCACCCAACCTGGACTTGAACACTTCCAGGGAGGGATCACCCAGAACTTCTCTAGACAACCTGTTCCAGTGTCTCACCACCATCACACTGAAGAAATTCTTCCTAATAACTAATCTAAATCTTCCCTCTTTCAGTTTGAAACCATTATCCCTCCTCCTATCACTACACTCCCTGCTAAAGAACCCCTCCCCATCTTTCCTGTAGGACCCGTTTAAGTACTGGAAGGAAAATTAAGATAAAGGCATGCCAAAACACCACCTTGGCAAAACAGTTTAATTAAAAATGCAACCTGTCAAACACAGGTTAATCCTTCACTGTTATTCTATTTATAGACTTTTTTCTATATCTCTTATATCTCTCATATCTATATCTTTTATATCTCTTTATTCCTACCAGCAGGTATGAGTTTTGACTGAAAGAACCCTGTTACAGGAGACAACTTGGCTTTTTGGGAACAAATTCTCATTGGGAGTTTTCTGGCTCCAAGTCTGATAAGAATTTTTTTCCCAAAATAATTTTTCTGATTTTGCTGGTTTTTGTTGTAACTGTTACAATTCTGATCAAACCCCAGTTTATCAAGTTTATGAAAAATACTAACTTGTATCTAAACTGTTTTGTCCATCCAAACCCTAACTAACTATTCTTGGTAAAATATTTACCTAATAGATGAAGTTACAGGAATCTGCAGACAGAATCACAGAACAGTTGGGAGAGACCTCCAGAGATCATCTCATCCCACCCTCCTGGCTCAAACAGGGTTAGCCAGAGCAGGCTGCCCAGGACGACATCCAGACAGCTTCTCAGTTATCTCCAAGGACAGCGACTCCACAACATTTGTGAGCAACCTGTGCCAGTGGTCAGTCACCTTCACAGTAAAAAAAAAAAAAAAGCCTCCTGATGTTCAGAGAAAATCTGTGTTTCAGCCTCTGGTCCTGTCTCTGATCACCACTGAAAAGACTGCCGTTCCATCCTCTATGCACCCTCCCTTCAGGTATTCATATACATTGGCAAGTTCCTCCCTGAGCCTTCTCTTCCCCAGACCACAGACCCAGCTCTCTCAGCCCTTCCAGTCCCTTCACGATCTTGATACGCCTGGCTAGACTTGCCCCACTAAGTCTGCATCTCACCCTCGCTAAGGAGCCCTGCAACTAGAGCCAGTGCTCCAGCAATGGCCTCACCAGGGCTGAGCAGAGGGAAGGGTCACCTTCCCGGAGCTGCGGTCAACTCCTCTCCGTGCAGGCCAGCAGACCGCAACGCTTCCTCGCGGCAAGGCCCCTCTGCTCTCCTTTCTGCAGA
>NW_010428488.1:0-18375 GCF_000710305.1 Buceros rhinoceros silvestris
GCGGAGGAGTGGAAGTGGTAATGCCTGTTTTTGTTTCTCAACACTTACTTCAGCCTGTAGCTGCAACCCAAATTTTGTCTCAGCCTGCTCTGGCAAGGTATTAACAGGGGAAAGTGCTTTCACATTTCTGCTTGAAATCTATCATATTTAAAATATTTGTCTTCTTTGCTTTCTGTCTGCAGCTCTCTGCTGAATGTCATCATAATGCATATGCTCTTTCCACCTTTTCCCTCTTTCCACCCTCCTTGCATTTTTTTTCCATTAGAAAAAAGTTGGTGAGTAGCTGTTTTCCTGAAGCTAAATTCGTTGGTTAAAGGAAGTGGTGTATTTTGAAAAACAGTATACTCAGTGTTGCTCCTCAGATCTACCCTCCAGGATCTCATGATTATGCTGTGGATTTGTATCTCTGTAGTGGTTCTCACTGCACCACTGCTTCAATACTCCTTCATGCACAGGTCAACAGAATCCTGCAAAAAAACAAATGGGCTTGAATTCTGCATGTTGCCTCTCTGAAACAATTTATTGCGTATTTACAGTTCCACTTAAAGAAAATAGGTGTACTGTGGCCAAGTTCATCTTGCATTTCAAATTCCAAGCAACTAAAAATCCTGTTCAGTCTAAGTTTAGAAATCCACAGCTGCATTTAAAAGATGTCTTTTAATGTAATGTGAGCAATGCCTTGTCTGTATTTTGGATCCTATTAACTCATTGCTTAATTCTAAGTTTTGAAGTGAAAGAACAGAGTATTAAATATATATTAAAAATTCTGAACAAATTAAGTATATCGGGACATTTCTAGACATGTCTATTTTTTTTAAAATTAGTATTCTGAGCTGCATACAACTTGTTATAAGGAGTTTGTCTTTGCATGTTTCAGTACTGGAAAGAAAATGCATTTGGTTTTGTCCCCTCTTCCTACATCAATGTCACAAGTCAGAACAGAAGTAATACCCATCTTCTGTATATAAAATACACTCCACCCCATCAATGTACTGTGTCCTGGCTCCTCTTTGTATTAAATAATGTCATAAGCAACCTTGTTGCAACAGTAATTTCATTTCTACAAAGCGCTTGCCTCCCATAGCTGAAGCTGTGAGGGTGGAGTGTACTTCATTATAATGAAAGTGTCAGCATAAATATCTTAAAGGAAAAAAAAAACCCAAACTGCACCCATTCAGTAAAGGTCATGTAAGTGGTTTTGTGTTTGCTGATACACTTGTCAAAGTTATGTGGTAACAGGGTTAGGGCAATATAGGGTAAAGATGTGCAAAATGTGAATTGTCATCACTGTTAATTTACTGCTGAAATAGCCTCAAATCAAAACATAGCTTTTAATAAGTGTGTAGTGTTTTAGCTTTACAAATTGCTCTTAGAGGAATACTATAGGATTAGAGGGATTTTTCCCTTGCAAGAACAGCATTGCATGTCCTCACTACTGAGGACATTACTGGCTTTAAACTTTTCACTGTGCTTTTCAAATACTCCATCACTCTATCTAAACAGCCATCTTAACTCTAGGGGTTTTTGTAGTGATTTACTAACCTGGTTCATAAACATGATCATTTTCCTTTTTTACCTAGCCAGATATAGAATGGTATTTTGCAGCATATGAAGGAAGTGGTAGGAACTAGTCTATACTTATTTATTCAAGCTCTGTCAGAAGTCTTTGGCATCACTCCAAATTTGCACAGATAAAGGTAACAAGGGAATTAAGGCCTTAGTCCTTTGCATAAGGTTTGGAGAAAATGTACTGGAAATATTACATATTATATTAACCTAGCACATAGTATTGCCATGACTATGTTCAAGTAGCAGTCTGTTGTCAACAACAAAGTTACCCACACACTTCCTTTTGCCTTTTTTTTTTTTTTAATTTTGCTAGATTTCAGTCCAGAGTTACTGACACCAATCTGTCCTGATTCATAGTCTGCTGAAGTTAATGGAAAGGCTTGCACTGACTTCAGTGAGCTTTGGATCAGATTTTATTGTTTAGAAGGTGGTTAAAATTTGTGGACCCTGAGAAGAAGTGAAATTTAAGATGGCATTTCAGAGACTAGAAGGGCCACCTTTCTGAGACCGAAGACGGTGGAAACAGGCAATACCGTGAAAGTAAGGGAAGAAAATAGTCTAGTTCTGAAAGAAGCAGTGATGACCTGAGGTGGCTGTAGAGAAATAGTGAAAAAGACAGAGTGAGAAGTGGAGATAAAAAGTTGTTCAGTGCCTTGAAATAAAAAATGGAAGGCGGAAGAGCAGTCACCTGCAAGAAAGGCAATGATATGAATGAGTGACAGACAAAATGTAATTGATTATACTCATCTTTCAGGATCAGTGACCTGCCTGAGTTAACATTTCCATTTCCAGCAGTAAAGATATTGACAAATTATATTACGTCTGTGGAATCTGTTTACATTCTTCAGTCTTGCTACCTAGGGTAAATATTTATATCTCATTCATTGCTCTTGAAGTACTGTCGTGTAATGTGACTGCAATGTGAGGATGCTTTGCACATCTTTCTTTTGTGTCACGTTTCAAGCTTCCTGTTAGTATATGGGTGACAGTTTTATAGAATCTCTTTTGCTTGTATATGATTTTCTTTGTCTTTTCAAAATGCGATCTTTTGAATTGCTTTGAGGCTAACATTTTATTAAACATTCAGTTCATGTCCTCCTGAAACATAGAGAGCCTTTGTGAAATGTTTTACTGTCATGACCAAAATATTTACTGGTTATTGGCTGTGCATATATGTAGAAAACTGTAAGAATGGGTAGTAAATTAGGTTTTCTCACTGTCAAATTTTGTCTCCATCTCCATCTTACGTTTCCAGGTTATTTTGTTTTCATTTTTTAGGATTTTTTTCCCCTCTCAAGTCACTATGGTTGTATAAAATGAAAAACAAACAAAAACAGCAGAAAAAACACCTTCATAGCACATTTTTTTAGGGGAGTATGCTATTGTCCCATATGTAGACTTCAGGTTAAAAGCAGGGTGTAACAAGATATGGCCTTCAGGTTGTGACAAGAAATGGCCCTTGGTCTGTGCTAGAGCATGCACAGTCTTAATTATCCTGCCTCGTTTCATTTTAGTGTCTTTCATACTCAGGTAAGTGATGTGCAAAACCTGTGCTGAACATCTGTAACTCCAACTAATCTTTGCTGGAGTTGAAGGAATGCTGGATCTCACTCGTGACGTGCAACATCTTGTGGGCTCAGGTAGCTCAGGCCACCTGCTTTTCAACCCTCTGTCTGCAGCTACAGAGAAAGTAGTGAGCTGAGATAGCTACTGCTAATTTAAAGATTTAGTTATTTTCTATGAAAGATTTCTACTATGGTATCCTAGCAGTGTTCTCTCCATAATTATACTTAGCTGTGACTAAATGTTTTATGTGTTTCTGCTTATGCTGTATAAACAGTGTGTTTTCTGCTTTATAACCCGGGAGAGAGATGAAAGCCCCAGCCCCGGAGATTTAATCCAGAGGTATGTAAGGAGGTATGATTAGGCTACCATGCTGAGGGCAGTTTCACTGCAGAATTAGGGTCTAAAGGATAGTAATATACAGCTAGAGTGTGATCAAATGCTGATATTAGTTTGTGAGTGTCAGTGTTTCCATGACAAGTCTGGAATTTATTTGCTTATTTTATTATTATGAAATATTTAACTTCTCTGTACTTTGAGTTGAAATTTGACATGTAAAACTGCCCTATGAACATGGATTAACTGACACAGTTTAAGCTGTCAGATTTTTTTTACAGTTTTGTTGTAAAGAAAATTAATGAATACTGTGATCAGATAGTTTACTGAACTGCTTGTAAATCAAAAGGAGGGTAGCGTAGATGTTAGGCTGGAAAAAGGCAATGAATAAGAATCTTCTGTTACTTGTCATATCAATGGATTTACTCCAGATTGTATAGATAAAATCTATACAGATATAAACTACCAATGCTGTATTATTTTTTAAAGTGGTTGTGTTGCTCTGCATTATTTCTTTTGCAAAATAGTATTATCTTGTCTAAATAATAGAAATCCCCTGTGAAGTTCTATTTTTGAAATTAAGTCATTTAAATCATATTTACCTTTGAGAAATAAACTAGAATTTGTCTTGTAGGATTTGTAATTGAGCAGGTAGTAATATGCAGTTTCATTTTTCAATTTTATACATTTGGCATCAAGCACAAATATATTCACGTCAATATGTCTAGAGGAATCATAAAACTTTCATTAGCATGGGCCATTGAGATTGTGCTTTTATATGGTGACACTTTTTCTCTTCTTTTTTCATATTTTTATTTGGGGGCTTAGGGGCATTTCTGATACTGCTTGCCTTCATGTGCCCTTCATATGGCATTTACTTCAGGCTAAAATCAAGAAGTAGGACTACCCAGGAGAAAGACCTCAGTATCAACCTTCTATGGAAATCAATGGAAGGCTCATGTGCGTGGTGTCTACCAGAAAGGGCCTTAATTGCATATTCTTACTTGTACATATAGTAATCATCTATGCAAATTGGCGTTTTCCTAGGTAAAGTGGGTTAAATGCTTATCAAATATCCTTTTGACTTTTTCTTGCATGACTGTGTGGGTACATGTGCTGGCCACAAATTGAAAATTGGAGTTTAGTGTATGGGCTTGTGGCTCTGAAGCGCTGTAGAGCCAATATCCTCAGCTATTTTGACAGGAACTCAGGTGGAATTTGAAACCAATGTGGCTATGACAGAAAAGGGTGGGAGAGTTTGCAGTTAAACTTCATGCTGTTCTTCAAGGAACGTGTTCAGATCTAAGCTTGAAATTCTATTCTTTCTTCCTCTTCCTCAAGGTGCATGAGGGTGAGTAACTGCACCCCTCATACTTAAAACCTTTCATACTTTGGAAATCCATGCTACTGCCTAGGCAAAATAGTGTGAGTAAAATATGCAGTGTCTCATCAGCCTGAAGTAACAAATGATTTTTCACAGTTTAAACACTATTTAGACACAGAGTGGCATTATCAATCTATTTTGAAAAGTCGTGTTTTTAAGCTCATAAGCTAAGCAGCATAATGCTTTTAAATGGGAGGCCTCAGTAATCCTTCTTGGTAATTCCTATGCTGTAGAGGTAAGAGCTTGTTTCCAGTTTGTGTTAATAAAAGAGAAACCCTGATTCAAGAAAATTATCACAGGGTGGGGTTTGCAAATAAATGAAATGATCAAACTCCAGATTTAGTTCTGATGTGACACTACCACTGCTGCAGGTAGATAAATGGCAAATATCTAACAATGTGAGTAAATACAAACTGCTGCATTGTGACACTTCTTCACAGCAGATTACTTTAGGCCACATTCCTTGTATGTTATTTGACATGAGTAAACATATCACAATCTGGTCTTAAAACAGATCTTTCTTTCCATAAGTTCCTATTGTTTCCGTATGCCCTTTCAGTCAGCGAAAGCAATATAAAAGATAAGCCTGAAAAATACACTAATTGTTTGTAAATATTTAAGAAGAAATATATATGCATATTGATATATAACTAATATATATACTTGTATATACATATGCATACTCTGTATGTGTGTATTATGCATACACACACACAAGAAGCCTTGACTATTTTGTTAGTATTGATAATAAATGGCAGTCGTTTCAGTATGTATATTATCTGTGCAGCAGATGGGTATCCAAGACCTTACCGATAGGATTTTAACACTATTGAAATATTTGTTCTTTAGGGTATGCCATGGTCTTCTGTCATCAAGAGAAGTGAGTTAAATACGTGGTGTTTGACATATTGCTGCTTACTGGAGGAAAAATATCAAGCACTACACTTTGCAATAATGAAGTACCCTTTTAGAATGAACGATGCTGCTACTGACTTGTGTATTTATAAATAAAAGAATGCTCCAGTGAAGTATCCATCCATCTTTCTCTTTAGCATATTTTAATGGATAGTGCCACAAAGGTTTTTTTAGAATTTGAATGTTTTTCCCCTCACTGTAATATTTTGGAAGTATAACACTGAAATTAGCTGTGTTCTGTTGTTTGGACACGCTCAACTATTATTGTACAGTTTTTCCTAAGTAAAGAGTCAGCTGGCATTGATATTTCTTGAATTTTCTCATCTTACCTATCTTAAAACTTACATATTTATTTCAGAAGCTAAATGGTGGGAATTTGAAAAGCCCTCACTGTTGATTTTACTCTCCCCATTGAACTCACTGGTGACCTTTCACCGAAGGTATTTGGGCCACAGTTAGGCTAACCGACTGCTTTTAGAAATCTTACCTGATGGATACAGGGTGAAAATCAGCTCTGTCAAGACCTGTGAGTACCTCATGTGAAATGGATTGCCAAGAGTTATACTTCTGAGTCCTTGACAGAAGACATTTCATTTCAACAACTAGAATAGCCCAGTTATTCTGTGTCCTCACCCATGAAGGTTTTTTTCCCTCTTGATAAAAGATTAGGAATCTTTTTATCTATCCAAAATTATCCCTCCACCCGTGGGAGCAAACCAATCACTAGAAATCACTGCTACACTGTCAGAAATTAATTCTTGCCCAGAGAATACTGTCCTTTTCAAAGGCTGTGGAAGAAAACAAATTCACTCACCTATCCTGCCGAAGTTCTTTAATGAAAAAATTCTATTGAAATAAATAAATAAACCTATTGCTACTGAAAGTAGATCCAGTGTAACAAATCATGTATCGCCATAACATTGCTGGTAACGAAAGCATCTGAGCATCAGCAACAGTTACTTTTAAGAAAATTAGATTGCTTGTTGAGCTGCAACTTCGTTGAACAGAAGTACCTTAGATGAATGCAAGGACTTGTCAGTGTTTACCGTAAACTATAAGATACAACTCTGCTTATTTACTAATATGATGTATTTACTAATATTTACTCTTTACTACATATTTACTAATATGAGCCTTTAGATTTAAATTCAAACCTCATTGCATGATATGTCTGCCTACCTGACAGGGCTTCCAGATCAGTATTTTTATCCTGTGCTGACTTTATACCATTGATTCTTCAGTTAGGTGTAATCAAAGGTCATTAATATTGAAAAGTTCACTTTAATTTACCCATCAATGCTTTTTAATTATGGCAATATAAAAGAGCATCAGGTGCTAGACCCCTGCACAAAGGGTCACTTAATATGCAGATTCATCCTGGCAGTAGTATTGCACAGGTTCCTTTAGCTCTAGGTGAGGGCTATAAAAGTTTCCTACTTCTTTCTCTCTGTTTCAAGTTGAAGGAATAAGGGGAAAAAACATTTGCAGAAGAAAAGACTTCTAAAAAATAAGTCATGCTCAGCAGAAATCTTGGGCTGTTCTTTTATATTTATGCTTTGTATACAGCTAAACTCAGAAACATGCAGATTAAAGTTTCTCTGTTAGGTGCACCAAATACAGAAACGATACTCTTTAAATTTTTCCATGCTAGAAGCTTGCATACGTATGCTGAATAAAGAGGATAATCTTTTGCTTTCACAGCATGCTGGTAACTTTTCTTAATCCACAAGAACCAAAGTTGAGTTCACTGTCTGCTGATAATGTACCCCAAGAGCAATAGAAATGTCAAATGTTTGCATACTGCAAGTCATATCAGCACTGAAAACCTATCTTCAGTTTCAGTCTCCTGAAATCCTTAATCTCATACATACCTTTGAGCTTTTAATGACTTTCCTAAGAATAATGTCCAAGACAACAGAAATGGAAATAAAGCAAGAACATAAAATGTCAGAGGAAGAATTTGTTTCATGTTCAGCTATGGACTGTCATGTATTTCTCATTTCCTTGAAACAGGGCTAAGATTTGCCTTGATATTTAGAGACCAATTCAGTTTCCAAGGTCCAGAGATTTTTTTTTCCAAATTCAGGTGTGCTTTACTGAAACAAACAACGCAGAGGAAAAGGAAAATGTACCATTTTGAATTTCACAGAGGTGTCATATTTTCAGGAAAACACAAGTCTTATTGTTTAACCATTCCAAGACTTACACGAAATAGTTTCAGACTGAATAGTTCAAAACCATGAAACAATTAATTTTTTTTTAGTTTTTTTTCATAATGCTCAGTGTTTTGCAAATATGACTATCATTTGTGGTGCCTCATCTTCTTTGAAGACCTCTCAAACTGATTATTTTTTTCAAACAATGCCAAACTTCTGCCACCTGAAAATGAAGCTTCCAAGCAGACTCGACTCAGAAACGAAACACTAAAGACAACTTAAGTGGAGTATGGAAAATATTACTCACATATTTTAAAAATCTTTCATAGCTGTAAAATAAATCTTACAAAGCATGGAATTCAATATTCTGTCCTACTAGATGTTAAATATATTAGTATTTTTAAACATACAGGTTAGCACTAGTTTATCACATGTAAAAAAGGCAGCTGCTAAGCGGTTCATCTTAAAAATGAACCCACTATATCTCGAGTGCAAGATGTAGTGGTTTAAAAGGTATTCCTTAAATCTAATTTATGAGCTAATCTACCCCTTCTTGGTGAGGTTTCCATTACCGTTCAAATAAATGTGTCTAAGTATATGAATGCTTGTGGAATCTCTGTTACTACTTTTGTTTGTGAGTATTTGTGTGTAAAAATGGCTCTGTGGGATCACAGCTAACCACCACAAGGATACTGGCATCTCTATTATCTGTACATTGAGTGTGATCATTAACTGTTAGTCAGAAAGAAGGCAGTAGGAAAATCAATGCAATTTTACTCAAAGTAAAAATAAGCCAGGGGTGATAGTAGTGGGAATGAGCCTTCTGCAAATGACATATCATCCAATGTATGAGTCAGGGGAATGCATGACCGAATGATGCAAATGGAGCAGGGAATGGAGATAAAAATCAATTCGATGACTTACTAAGCATACAAAACAAAGTGTTGGAGTTGGCACAGTGGAACACATAATGGTCCACCCACTATGAGCCTGGCAAATGGTCGCCAATGACATGATGTTTAGAAATGTCCTTGCAATTTCCGTGGTGTCAGAGGCATCAGGTAATATAAATAGAAAATGTGCAATATGGCCAACTAGCCTAGCTTCTCATCTTGTTTGGTTAGCTGAGAAGCATCCTATTTACTCTGAGGCCATGGTGAAATGCTGGTTTTTTACATTAAAGTCTGATTAATCTGAGTTCAATTATCAATATAGGAATTTTCAGTGCTTAATGAGAATGGGGTGCCCCAGCTGCATCATTCTCTGAAGATGCCTATGTCTCCATTGTCTATAGGAGGTGTTTCACTTAGCAATACTTAGTTTATGGACTGTGAAGTGGGACAAAACCAGAATGATAGGCTTCAATTTCTCCCCTCCTTCAATTTTTTCACCTGAAAGTTGTATGTGTAGTCAAAGTTGCTCATCTAAGTAGTAGAAAGAGAGCCATGCTTTCAGAGAACAACTCATCCTGTCTCAATACACATGTAATAAAATCACGTACTTCAAATGCCTTTCTCCCTGTTTAGTGTTTTCACAACTAGGAGTAACTTACTGCTGTAGGAGGTAACAAAGATGAGATTAACTAGGAAAATAATGTCTTGAAATTACATGCTTTCTTCTCTCCCAGACTGATAAAGCTTGGTTTACTGAGTTGGAGAGTGCTGTGTGATCCCAAAACAATGGCAGTTTCAGATAGCTTGTAGATAATTGATAAACTCTAATATTTAACAAATAGGCAATTACACTGAAATTATGTCATAACTGTAAACAACGTACTAATCCAAAAGTAGGTAAAAAAATTTTTTAAAAGATCTCCTGAATCATTTGCCCAATTCTAATCACACATACCTACTGCCCTCTAGTAAGTTTACAGAACTCAGTCAATTATTCTAAGGATTTCCCAGGAACTGATTGCCAGAGCATCTGGACATCTTGCAATAAATTAAAAACAAATATTAATTACACAACTATCCGTTCAGATGGCTCAATGCACTTTAGCTGCCTTTTATTTGTCTCACAAAGGACCAACATGCTGACATGTTAGTTAATTGAATGCTTGATTGAACAAGTAAACCTTACACTACACTACAGCCTGCCAAATTTGAATTCTGGTGGCCTGCCAGAGGAATAGATTTCCAGTGTGAGAACTCACCACTGATGTTTTAGAAAATGTTAATCTGATGGCTCATTTTGGGAGATCTGCTACTGATTTTAACTTTTTTGAGGAGAAATAATGTGAGAGGTGTTCTAACGTAAAGCTGATTTCCAAACCACTCAAGGTCTTAAACTTTGTGAATTAAATCTTTAGGTTTCTCTGAATAAAAATAAATTATCAGTACATATTTATGAATTTATGTTTTACACTATTTATAGCAGATTCTGTTAAAAAGGGAACAGACATATTCTGTATTTCCTGATTATTCTCAGGTGATTGTTGATGTTAGTCTATACCTTAATCCTAGGTAGCATACCTACAGACAGGCAAAAAAAGAAATGGATAACTATTAATATAGGTTACACTTAAAATGATTTCTTGTGTTAGTGAGAAAAATAAACATTATAAAAGTACAAATTCTTACACAGTAATAGATTCTTTAGGACATCAGCTGGGTAACCATAATAGTAAAATCTTTAACACTTTATGCTCTTTGTTTCTATAGATGACAGGATGTCCAGTCAGCCAGAGATATATTCACTTGTCTTCACCAAAACTCGTTTAGTTAGTGTTAGTGATCGTCTGTACAGCAACAAGACAGCAGATTGCATTTCAGGACAATGAAGTGTAAGGAATAAATGCAACCATTTGTGACTGAGTTAAAATCTTTTAAGATTAGCAGCTCAGTTTAGCTGTTATTCGAAACAATGCCAAAAAAATTATTTGAAAGTGATACAAAAGATTGTAATAGAGATCTGAGAAATCTGAAAATGAATTCTAAAGTTGAGTCCCTGATGTTAAGCTAAAGACAGGCAGAAGATGCAAGTTTGATATCCTTAATAGCACTGTAATTTCTCAGTGTGTTTTGTTCATATGTTCAGAGATTTCTTAATTAACTGGTTTATTGCTTAGCCTTTTGCAAGCAGAGGAGGGAGTTTACCATAGCATATAGCATAGTCCATTTTCAAACATCATCTGCAAAGTTTTACTTAACAGAATTTGTGCAACTCCCACAACCTCCTCTGCTTTATTCCTGTGACGTGGATTATTGGAATACGGTCTGTGGCTCTTGAGGGTATGGAGGCAGAGAGTACATGTTCTGTGAAATCTATTTACGTATAGCAGAAAGATTAGCTTTTTGCGGGGGTTGCCCATGGTTATTCAAGTGAGTCCACTCTTATGGTCCAAAATCAGTTCACTAGCTAGGGACTCGTCACTGAAACGTGTTATAAGAAGCCCGTCTTTCAGGGCTTGAAACTGCCGATTTCTATTAGTAGCAACACAGAATTCATTTCCCCTCTTGTGTCTAATACTTTTGAACTAATTGCCTTCCTGTCCTCAAACTTCAAAGTTAGTGTAGCTTTTGCTTTTCTTCAAAGGCAAGATAATCTTATATGTTTTGATAGTAATGCCATTTCATATTCTGTCAATGCAAATCTCTTTGACAAGACTGGTGACCTGCGGGTGAGTGCTCGATTCAGCCATCAGGTGGTAGACCATTTGTCTCCTTTAATATGTTCTTAGATCAGCATGTTCCACTCACAGAAGTGAAGATAAAGGCCACAGACTTCCAAAGACTTAGTCTCACTTTCTAAAATCACATAAATGCTTAGTCACCTCAGTCTGGCTTTTCTAAAACAGAAAAGCTGTTATTTCCCAGGTACCTTGCTCTTCGTCTGACAGTGCCTCATACTGCTTTCAGTCCTGTCTTTTCCCACATTCAGGCAGCTTTGGAATACAGTAGAATTCAATGAAAACTGTTTTCTGCTACAACTTGATATGTGGAATTTTGAGCCAGGACTGAATGGTTGCAGAAGAAAGAAACTACTTAAAGTGAAGAAGACATTGAAGTGCTAATGTTGCACAATTCTCTAGTATCAAAGGTGAATTTATGTAATAACAAATTCTAGCTACTTTTCTGCAAGTTCTCTTCTTGAACTCTTGATTTCCTAGTATTGAATTTTAGGTCCTAGCTGACAAATTTTATAGTGCAAGACAATGACAAGAGGGACTTGTATACCCTCATTTCATTGCTCATCTATACTGTTTTAAATTTGCTGTGATGGTATAAGCTCTGATTGATCAGATGCTATAAATCACTCTGTGATTTATCACTCTGCCATCAAATAATGACATTTCCTATCTAGAAAGGCAGATTAATGAAGCATACCCAGATTAAAAAAATAAGATGCAGAACTCTTAAATGGTCGCTTGGTGAATTTCACACTTGATTGAACATTATCTAAAGAAAATGGCTGACTGAGAAATTCTAGCACCACTCTATGGTCCCTGCTTAAGTAATTCCTCATGAAGCATGAACAGGGAATGAAACAGAAATATCGTTTACAGTGATATAATTGGCACCAGGTCTTTATTCTAAGGATTGACCTTTTACTCATTTCTTCTTTCATTACTGTAAGAATTTACAAATACATTTAGATAATCCCATCTTGAAACAGAAAGTGGTAATATCTATCTTTGTAAAGTTGTTATAGTTAACATTTGTTTTATTAGATTGAACTAGTTTTTCATTCATACTCTCATTATGAGTACATTTTAGATTTAGTTTTGAAAATGCATATGAGAATTCGTATACTTCTGAAATCCTCATCACTTTGATGAAAACGTTTTTAGTAGTAGGGAGTATATAAAATTAGTTTTATTTCCTGCTTGCATTTGAGGATTAGAACGTTTTAATAGAGAACCAAAACAAATCCTTCTTTCTCCTACTTTCAGATATCACTCGAAACTTCAGCTGATTAAATAATTCTCTTTTCATAGTGTCTTCTGAAAAGATGAACATCTTTAGAGCTGGACAAATAATGGTTTTGGTTCACTGGTGATTCTGGTCATGATATCAAAAACTAAGCTAGGTGAGTATTTGCTTTACTCAATCTTTGAATTTGTCTGATTTCCTCCACCAGACATATGCAGCAACCAATGACATAACTAAATGTGTTTGGATTTTAGGGCATTTTGGATTTTTTTATACTGCATGACAGTAGTTTACATTGGGAAGGATTTACATCAAAAAAAGAATAAGCATCTGCTGTAGCGGTGCTAGTTCCTGGACTTTTCATAAACAAATACAAGTACTTCTACCAAAACTTGGTTTGTTGAATTGCCTATTTCTATTGAGTTTAGTAGGTTACAGTGAATAGCCTCTTACTCACAGCATAGCAGTCTGCTTAAGATTCTGAAGACCAAATAGCAGCCATACCATTTGCTTTTGAACTAGTAACAAAATATCAGAGCAGCCTTCATCTTGGGATTCATTGTTAAGTCCTCATCCTCTAGTTCTCTTCAGAGGGCTGCATAATCTACCTGGTCAACTTACTAGGCTTCCCACCCTCTAAAATTCTGTGGATGTCAGCTCTGCAGTCAGCCTTACAATTCAAGATTTAGAATTACCTTCATCAAAACATTGTTCAGTTGCGGAATGATGAGTTACAGCTGAATTTTTTGTTTCCATGCACCTGCATTCAAGTTCCTGTTATTGGAAGCCACTATCTCTATTGGGGGAAAGAAGGAGGCAGAAGGGAGAGAAGCAAGAAGCAGAATAACTGTGGCTTTTTTGCTACACCAACTTCCTGAAGCTTTTGTGGTAGAATAACAATATGTGGAGGAATAACAATAACAATTTTCATGAAGAGACCAAAATTGCTGAAGGAGTGAATTGAATCTGTGTGGAGATTTTGGAACCAAATAACATTAGTGGAATGACCATCAGACACCATTTCTTACCGTATTTTTCATGTGATGATGTCAACAGTGGAGTCTCACCTTTGCCTGTTACGTTTCTCAATACTGCATATTTTCTCCTTTTGTGTGTGTGTATGGTTCTTTAAGTCTTGAAAGACTTGAAGGGAAAAAACTAACCAATCAACTAATCAAAAAAAGGATAAGGCTTGTAAAAATACATAAGCTCGAATTTTGTTTTGACCTCTGGGTAGATTGTCTCACACTGTCTTGGCATACCGAACCACTGATAACAATAACAAATGAAAAAACAACCCAAAACAAACAAAAAACAAAAATCCTGGCACCCATTTTTCTGTTCCCAGGGTCTAGTGCTTTTACTGCTTAATTTCAAGATCAGAGAGTCATGTAGTAGCCAAACAAAAGAACTTTGTATAAATTTTCTGCTTGAGAGGCCACACCTGTCCTCGCCTCTTACAGGCTGTCTCAGACACTGACTTGATGGGGATCAGGCAGTACTGGGTGAAATGGTGTTAGGATTAAAAAAGAAAGAAGATAAAATCTATCTTCTGCTGTAGAAATAAAACAGTGCACTCCTGGACATTTTATCATTAATGTCAGCTGAAAATTTGAGCATGACTATATCAGCCACTTTAGAGTACTGAGAGTTATATTCTTAGCTTGACCATAGAGAATAGCTATAATTTGGCGACACCAATGGCTCAATCCAAATGTTGTGCACCTACATAACTGAAAGGCAGGTACTATTCGGGACAGGGAATTAAAATTCTCAGGAATTTATCTTTTCACTTTCCCTCTGTAGGTACATAAAACAAATCAACAAAAAAAGCCCTAGGCAGTTCCCTAGGTTAGTTTTTGTGCTTTGTCTTGCTCTATCCCCTAAACTGAGCTTCCTCTCCCTTTGATCAATGAACTACTGTCTCTAAATTTAGTTTACAATATCAAACCTTAACAGACAAAATTTATACTATTTACATTTAATTTTGAAAGTATTTTTGTCTTACTAGATCAGTCAATATGGTTTTCTAAGTCACTAACCCATTTCTTTACAGTGACCAACACCAGAGCCTGTAAAAGAATATGTAGATATTTATCTTCTTCTCTAATTTAAAAAAGGCACAATATCCTTTCCACAACATTTGTTATAATTGATTATAATTCTAAACAGTCTGGAGAACATACAAATATCTGCTCCCTCTTTGCTTTCAATTAAGTTCTTGTCTCAGCATTTGATATCCTGCCTCTATTTCTCACGTAAAATCTATTCTTGTTCTATGATACAGCAAGAAGTTCCCAATTTACCTTCAATATATTACTCATGATTTTCTATCCTTAGCTTTTTCACCATCCAAAGAAAGGGAAACATATTGTGGTTTTATTATTTTCCTGACTGTCTTATGAGTCCTTCTACTTTATTAATGCTTTTCTTTAAACTGCTAGATACCTGAGACAAGGATCCAAATATTCTTTACTAATTGCATCATGTTTTTGTATATTGACATTGTAAAGCTCCCTTTTTACATTATATTTTTTATTCACCCCAATATCTTCCTTGATTTAAAAGCAAATTTATTTACTTGAAGCAAATTCTTAAGCTATTCTTAAATTCTTAAGATAATTATTAAGATTGTTACTTGTTTTCTGGTTTGGTTTGGGTTTTTTCTCCTACAGCTTATAAAGAATACTGTCAGGCCTTTCACACTGACTGGCACAAATTTGGGGACAGTAGAAAAAGTACCAATGAAGAGGTTTGGAGGGTAACTTCAACAGTTACTTTAAGCAAATCATTTCTTTGTCCTCAGAGTCCTACTCTTGGATCATGTTATAAAACATTGTACTCAAGAACTTGACAAAATACAGATAAATTTTCAAATTAGTTCCAGAAAAGGCTTTGGTTTTTTTTTTCTTCCACAGCAGTTCAAAATATTTCAAAGTTCCTTTTTCAGAGGAAAGCAATAAATGAGTTGCAGGTTTTCAATTATTAAGGGTTTAAAGAAACTATTAGGCCTCAATCCAAAATGGATGCAATAATTGTTACAGAGAAATTAAAATATTTGCAACTGATAAATAAGAGTGTAGCAAACTTGCCACATAAATTTGAAATATTTTCTGTGGTCACCTATGTAAAACTCAACCAGCTCTACTGCAAAACCTTCTGAAATGTCAGTTATTCATTTGCAAAACCCTAGATACAGCATTTTAATGTCTGTTGTCACTTCCTGCCACATTTCTCTTCCTCCCAAGAGGGTGCTCAAAAGTTTGGCTTGCCTCTTCTTCTGACCTGGTTTGGCCTTCAACAGGTTCACATAAGCTGATGAGTTTTTCTTTTCTTTTTTCAAAAAGTACTCACCCAGGGCCTAATGACAAAAGTGAGTTGTTCTTTGGTGCTCTGAGAGAACGGGCTGGCTGTGAGAAAAATGTAAGATACGTTTTCAGATGTCATTAAGCAGGCTTGCTAAGAAAGGCGGAACAAAGGTGATACTTCACTGCTCCTCTAACAGTGACAAATGATACTGACTGGCATGATAGGGCATTCAGGATGTTGCCAAAGCATAAAAAGCATAACCTTGATGCTTGTGTGAGCTTACCAAAAAAAGGCAACCAACCAACCAAAAAAACCCCAAACCAAATCCGTTGTTGGTAAGGGAGTAACATAGAGTTGGTGGTTTGTTCTGTCCTGCTTTGCCTGTCATCTTGTCTTTGCTCTTCCCCTGAGGATCTACGTGGCCACCTCTCCAGAGACCCACGCAGGATACCTTCAGCAAACTCACCACCAAGAATGGACACATAGCTGTGATTAAATCCAACTTTCTTTGTCAGATAGCTCTAGATGTGATGTAAAATAAAGATAGGATAAGACCCTCTGCTTGCTTGGTTCAGCCTGGGTAGTGAGAAGTGCCTATAACCCATCATGATCAGATTAGACGTATATAACCACTTTTTCATTACACTAACGAACTGCCAGAAACTCACGGGCTGTCCTTGGCAGATTTCTGGAGTAGTTAGGCTCCAAACACATGGGACAAATCTTGCAAATATTCCAGAGAAGATGTTCCACACTGTACAATTCCAGTCTTAGCAAAAGCCCTAAATAAATAATGCATTATGATCTTTATGGACCACACTGATAAAACTTGTCATTCAATTTAACCTTCAAAACGTCGTCCCCTGTCTCTTCCCCAGATTCAATTTGTGAGTTCGGCAGGGAATATCATTATTGAACAATGAGTGTTTCTCAGAAAAAAGCCAACACAGTGAGCCTGGAGAATAAGCAGCCTTTTCAGTTTTCTGTCTCTAAAGTACCCTTTTAAATTTACTTGAACTCTGATGAGAAAAAGACAGCTGCATTCAAGAGAAGTAAAGCAGTGTGAGTCACAAGGAGCATTTATTCCTTGAAAGCAAGACAGAAGGCAGTTCTTTCTTCTCTATCATCAGTAGGGGTCCAAAATGTTGTTGGTGCTGGCAAGGACCTAACTGCCTGCTAAAAAAACTTCAGGGAAGCATAATCTAGTCTTGCCTTGGACACGAAAACAATAACATTTCAGAAGAAGCATCACTGTGTGATTTTAGTCTAAAAATGATTTCAAGGAGAGTGCCAGCATTAAACAGCTAGTATGGATAGAGAAGTGGCTTACAAGTGTTTCTAAAGCCTGCTCTTTGTTATTCTTTTTCCTTCTGGTTCTTAGGGGAATATATTCTTGTGTCCACTTATAGCATCTAATGTGTAATTATCCCTAAACTGACAGGCAATTGAGTCAGGCAGTCTTAAGCACACACACAAATTATTAAATAAATAAATAAAATCTAAGGAGCAAATTGACAGCAGAAGAATGATGTGGAATTTGGTCATTAGGGGGGTAAGTAGACGTGGAGCTACATTTTCTAAAGATTTGTTGTGATCAGCAGTATCCACTATTGCACAGTAAGTTTTTCAAAAAGTACTAATGCAGTACTAATGGCTAGAGAACTGAAAGAGTTCAGCCTACAATATACAAAAGCAGACAGCTTACATTTATGCTTTAGTGTGTGTGATGCTGTCGTAGATAGTGGCTAAAAAGCCTTTAGGAGAACATTTGAACTGCTTTACACACAGGCTGAACATCAGTAAAATGTGACATTCCTGTCTCCAGTCATTGAATCTGGTGTAGGCAAAATGTTTCCCTTTCAGCAAAGGAATTAGCTTTTGGTTTTGCTGAAGATAAAGAGCATCCCAGCCTATGAAATTTTGTAGTGTTTGACATTGACTCACTTTATACTTTGATCATCTATCTGTGATCAGAGAATTGCCCATTTGGGGAGTTACATGGTTCTTGCTTTTCTAGGCAGGTGTCAACTTTGATCTGCTGCCAAAGTGTTTAGAGGGCTAAAAATCTCAGCAAAGGACTAGTTTCCAGAGGTTTCTGAGTGACGAAGTAAGAATTAGGAAGAAATAGTATTTGGTGCAGAATTTTATTATTCAGCCCATGAAGATGTTCAAATCAGTTGCAGGACTATGGAGAAACTGGAAAATCTACATCTTCTGAAAATCCGTATGGGATTACTAACATAACAATATTCATAACTTCATTCTTTTAACT
>NW_010428488.1:18827-39531 GCF_000710305.1 Buceros rhinoceros silvestris
GGGGAATATCTCTTAGATTCCGCTGCGCGTAGGGGCTGCTTCATCCGCCGCAGGAATAAGGGGTACCACTGGGTCCATCCATCAGGGCAAGACAGTTCATTAGACCACCCCCACCGGGAATCGGCAGTAAACGGAGAAGGTCCTACCCATGTTGCAGAAGGAGTCTTTTACTGCTTCAGGGACCTAACAGGTCTTGGATGTGTCTTTCTCTCCGTGATAACAGTCTCTCCAGTCCGAGGGCGTCAGCTACAGGAGTCCTCCACGGCATATCTGATAGGAGCCGCGGACGACATAGAGAGGAGGGCAGATAGAGCAGAGAGGGGGAGAAGCAAGATGGCAAAATGGCGTCGAGTCTTCTCGCACGCCCCCTTTTATGACTTCATTCACGGAGGCGTGGTCCTTCTTCCCGGAAGCCTGGGAGAACCACAGCTCTCTGGGAAGAAGAAAGCTGGACAACATGGGAGCATCCGGTTCCTCCATGTTGAAGCCAGGACAGTGGGTGAGAGACAGAAATATTTAGACATGCAGAAAATAACTTGCACTGGCCACCACACAGTGGCTTTGCATGTGGAAAGTGCCCAAGATTGGTGACTTTCAGAGTCCTGAGTCTTCATCCCAGTTGTCAAGAGGATTTCTGTTTCTCAGAACACAATAATTCAACAGACATGACTCAGTTTAATCCCTCCAAGACTTTGAAATAGCCTAGGTAGCCTGGTAGAGAATGGCATCTTAATGTTTTTCAATTCCATTGAATTATGTCTGCAGAACTTAAAGGGGAAGCACTTACATGGAGAATTATATGTCTGATCAATGATTCCTGTTAATGTCTGACTGGAGACTCTTGGTTTAGTTCTAATTTTTAAAAATGTGTTTATTGTCAAAACTCTTTTCACTTCAGGCACTTTTTATTGATGTCCTGTTTCTTCCTCTATGCACTTATGAAAATTTAGTATCATTGCTGCATGTTCAGAAAGAATCCTGAGTAACTTACATAACAAAACCATAAAAATTCAGTGGAAGGGCAACACACACATTGCCTGTTAAAACTAAATGCTTGAAAGCTCTAAGACTCTTCTGCAAACCTGCTATTTTTCTGGATGAATCTGCTAGATGTTTTTAGCCTTTTTAATTTTGGAATACACCAATTCTGGTTTTCAATGAAGTGGCATATTAATCTACAGAGAAGATTCCTCTTTTGGAAACCCATTGAACTTAGATGTAAAATAATCTCTGTCTTTTTTTTTTTTAAGATGGAGGTAAATTTATTGAGACTTTGGACGACTGTTGTTTATAGTTATACAAGATTAGTATATACAGAGCCATTTTCAAATGAATCCCATTTATTTCTTATAGTTTTCATTTGCCACTAGAAGTGTGTAAGTGACAATGCATTGTTCCACTGTTGTCCCTCAGCTAAGATGCAGCTTAAGTCAGTCTTTAGTCTCAGAAAGTTTTATGATCATGTTCTTAAAGTTATAAGAAAAACCACAAGCATTGTAAACAGCTAAAACTTTTTCATAAATCTTTTTACAAACAATCACATGCATTCTTTTGGCTTTTCGATAATGTGTACATTACATACATGCATTTATCTTTCTTTAGTTTTGAAGTATTTTGGCATTGAATAGTAAAGAACATGATAATATGGGCAGTGTAAAAAAAAAATCCAGAAAATCTGTGTAGACATGATCGCTTCTTAAAGGATCGCTTCTTAAAGTAGAGGACAGCTCTGAGATTTCAGTCCCTGCAGTATTTGTCAGACTCCTTTCCATTTCAATCAGACACTGTACTACTCAGTTTCTTACTAGACAAAGCAAGCAACTTCCATAATAAAACTTGCATAAGCATAGGTTGTATGACTGTATAATGCAATCATGCACATTTCTTTTCAAAACTATCTGATTTTATTCTGTTGATTAGAAATATAGACATTCCTAGCAGTAAAACTGGAAATGCGAAAACTGCACAATTCACTACTCATGTTCTGAACCGTTTTCTCTCTCTCTTTTTTTTTTTTTTTTTTTTTTTTTTTTTGATGTTATTTAACACACAAAAGTCTCAAGCCCAGCTGTAAACTTACTTGGGAGTCCTTTTTTTCTGCTCAAAAATAATCATGCATAACTATCTTTGATACTTACCATTTTCCAGCAAAGGAGATGAAAATTATTTTACATAATCTCTGCTACTACCTAGACTGCCAGCTCAGGTGTATTTTTTGTTAATGAGGCTCATGGAAGATACCCATGCACAACTAAAACTAAATCAGTTTTGCTAGTGATGTCAATGAAGTTAGAATTTGAAGTGTAGCTAATCCCTTACCACTCTTCATTGCCTATAGTCAGGGGAATAATTCAGGTACTTAAGTGTAGTTGTGCACTATTCTTTCAGATGTTGTAGGGTATTTGATGCATAAGCCCAGAGCTGGCACAAATAACAGAAAAGCTATGCAAAAAATCCATTCTATTCTGGAATGATGGCTGGAAGCCAAGTGTAAGTGGTATCTCAAACAGCACTGAACAGTCATATTTCAGAACCTGATACTCATTGCAGGTGGGAAGGACCATTACCCAAAGGAGGAACTGGTGTCTCTAGAATTTATCCATTCCACTAGAACAGGCAAATAAAATAGTGAGGCAAACAGCTTTCCTTGCGAATGCCTTCCAATTAGTGATAAATGACACTTCACACATTTGCTACTTGTTTGTTTAACAACTGGCACTCCTAAATCTGTAGGTTTTAAGTATCTGGAAAAAATGCCATGTTTGTATTCTGTACAGTAGCAGGTTTGATTTTCTGTTAAAAGTATGCTTTTGAGGAGCATTGTGATTCTCTGTGATTCACTGTCAACTTCTGGCACCAAACACTTATTTTATTTTCATTTTTAAGAGACAAGGTGACAGAAATAACAAAACAATAAATCACAATTATGGTGCCTGAGTAAACATCAGAAATGTTGATTACAGCACAGTGATGGCAGCCTCATCCTTATTTGCTGAAAAATTTTAGTTACCCATACTCAAAATTATGCTCTCATTTTCAAATTCTTGTATAAACATACAAAGGATTATTTAAGGCCTTTTTAAAGAATGAGTTGTTGTTGGCAGAGGGGATAATAGAAGTTCTTGGGTTTGGAGTTAAATAAAAAAAATAACCTTTTGCAACTGGATAGTGTTGAAATTTCCTAGCCTAAGTAAGAAGAAACTCAGCACTGTAAAGATCCTTTTGGAATCCATTTTGCTGTGCTACATACACATAAAGTTACATGTATTTGGTAATTCACACATACTATACCATAATTCACACATACCATGGCTTTAAGGTTGGACTACACCCATTTCTTTTTTGACTTACGATTGTTTGGTTATTTGTCTTTGTCTCAGCTATTTTTCTTCAAATTACTTTTCCATACCTTATGAATAAGACATACATAAACCCTATAGTTTGAAAAATTTGACTTGACACTGTCAATATTACATTTCATAGATCAAGGCTATGATCACTGAGTTGATCATAATGATTTGTAATCAAAATCAGTTATGAAGTATCACTGAAAGATTTCAGAGTGATTGCTTCCTGCTTTTACTAAATGAGTTTGAGTTCAGAAACAAGTGTATTTTTATATATTTTTATTGTGAAAAAAACCCACAAAAACTGTACTTTAGATTAAATTAGTAACATACATAGCTGTAGCTGAATCCAAAATTTAGCGTTTATAACACTAATGCATAAGTCTTTATGCACTGGACAATATTCCTGACAATACTGAACAAACAGGAAATTACCTCTGCTGGGGTGATTCAAAGCACTTGGACCTACTCCTACGACTCTTGTCTGCTAACTGTTTTAAAGATGACAGTTATGCAGCCCAATATAGGGCACTGAAGATAAATATCTAAATTAGGATCTGATGATTTTGAGGTGCAGCCTGCCAATGACTTCAAATTTAAAAACAAATAGTTTCCCAAAAATATGAAGCTTGATACTGAGCCTGTAACAGAAATTTGGGATCAAGAATAGAAAAGACATTCACTAGACTTTTTTGTAAGATTAAATACATAGACATTTTTAGATCACGATACACTACAAATAGCTACGGGGATTTGACAGCCTGGAGTTTGTTTTTAGGGGGGCAGAAATGAGTAACTGCCTGCAAGTGAAATCTCAGTAGTAGAGCTGGATTCAGAATCAATTAATAAAATGCAGAGAAAAATATTTCAAGGACCACATGGAATCACTCAAGAGTTCTTAATTAACTTATTTATAGTTAAATATTATATATTTATACACATAAAGCACTAACGACGGTAGGTAACTGTTAGTTCCTAGTAGCTGGATTTGGTAACAGAATAAGGAAATTATCTTTAAGAAAAGGTTTGGGAGGTGATGCAGGCATAAACAGTTGAACAAGTATGAAGGCATACATGGATAAGCATGACATACAAAGCTCAGTATCAATAATTAAATGCTTTTCTTACAGAGGAAAGATGTGCCTCACAGAGCCATTATTTTTCTGTGCAGAAGTGAAATAGCACATAATATGGGTGAACCATTCAGATTTGGACACACAAGTCTCTTACTGGCTTTTCACAATATTCTTGTCAGAAAACTCTTAGAAAAATGAATTATCTTCAGTAAGAAACAAGTTTCACTTATGGATGTAACTGATTAAAATAAGAAAATAAGTTCAAGCCTAAAAAAAATAACAATAATCACAAAGGAAGAACGTTACAGAAATTAGGACATGAGTTCATTGTATCAATAAAAGTAATTCAGTTACAGACAAGAACAGTGAGACGACAAATTTTGATACACAGTTAATCAAGGAAATCACTGCTAATGCTGATTACAAAGTTACAGAAGTGAATGGGTAATAAAATATATAAAACATTAAGTGTTGACAAATGCAAAGTAAAAAGCATGGGAAAAACTGTGTAAAATGATATGTTCTAAATGAGCTATTATCCCTTAGAGGACAGATTTTTTAAGTCATTGTAGATATTTCTAAGGAAATGCCTGCTTAACAGGAATCAAAAGGGAAATATAAATTTAAGAAATTATTAGCAAAGAAATTGAGAGTGAAACAGAAAACTTGGTATTTCCTTTGAGTACAGCTGCATCCTGAACTAATTGTGTGTACAATATTTCTTAAAGGATAGACGAGCTCTAAAAAACTGCCGAAAAGAACCCTACAACCCCAAACCCCCAAGTGTAGAACTATTTCAGAGTCTATTAGTGGTCCAGATTAAAAATACAGTTCAGCAGCTACCTAAAACACTGTTGCTAGGAGCTTAAGAGTGTTTTAGGGAAAGCTCAGGCTGCCTTCGTTGTTTCATACAATTTTTCCTTCATTTTTTCCTGTGGCATGATTAGCCGACTCGAGGGAGAAAGAGTGAGGCGTTCATCCAAAGACTGATTGAAAATAGGGAAAGTAGCCATTTACAAGGAGCCATGCTTAAGAGGGTGTCCATCTCTCTCCCGTGACTGCACAGAGAGCCTGGGAGGACTTCTGTCCTGACTAAGGCAAATAAGTAAAGTTTTCCAAAGTTGGGCAGCATGGTGAAATCCCTTTATATTTCTTTGCTTCAGAGATGAACCTGTTAACAGAAATTTTTACCATTTTAATTAAGGAAAACTTAAATTTTTCTTTCCTAATTAAGAAATGAACAAAATATATGATCTTAAGTTTTCCAGAGTAGTTCACTTACGCAGTGTGAAAACAAATTCCTTATACATAGAAAAGACCAATTTCTGAATAAAAGTAAACTCAACAGGAGCATCTTAGCAATATGTGAATTGAAGGGTGACAGATGTCAGTCCTCTGTATTGCCCAGATGTACTCTAGAGCAAAAGATCACCATGAGAATGTTACTTCATTAGTCTAATTCAATAAATAGCTATCATGGGAGTTGCACTGGGTCCAAAAATAGGAATATTTTTATGGAGGCCATTATTTCAGTGGAATGGTGGAAGCCAAATATTTGCTGCAAGTGCTTGAAGTATCATCAGTAAGGTGGAAAAGCAAATCTCTGTAGCACAGAAATAAGGTAATCATCAACTGGCTAATATTCATGTGAGCCTGAGCTCAGCCAAAACAAATTTTCAGGGGACACAAACTACCAAATGTTCATTGGCTAAAATAATTCATCTAAGATCTGACCAAAAACCCCTTACTCTTTTCCAATGAAAGGTTTGAATTAAAATGGCAGGCTTTTTTCCTCCAAGACTTTGATCAGCGTTTCATTTAAATCCTTCTTGGAGACGTGCAGGTTGGCTGTTGAGTCCATGCACTGCTCTGCTTGTCCACGCAGGACCTCACAGGCTTGTCAATAACCATTTCCTACATACCAAGAAAAGGCAGTCACATGGATACTGAAAAAGAAATTTGCTTTTAAACATCAGGTTGATCTGGAGAACAAGCATGCTGAAATCATGATCTGACAAGACAGTATTCCAAATCTGGACTGGCTAGAAAAAAATAACTGCAAAACGTAGAAGCCTATAGGTACAGGTTGGTTAAATAATCAGAGAGCTTGTTACTAGCACTGAACGGTGCAACATAGTGAGGAAAATAAAATAAAGTCATTTGAGAAAACACTGTGAGTATCTAAAGGTTAGAGAAAATATTGCAGGCTTTAACGGCAAGTGTCAGTTTGAAGATAAGGTGTTTTGTAACACGTTCCATCGTGGATGTAATCATCTGAGTAGTTGACACAACAAAAACATAATTTCTGACAGTTATTTTTGAAATGAAGGGCGGGGTGGGGGGAATATTGCTGTGACATTCAGTATGGCATAAGGTCATGTCACATTAATTGTACCACTCAAACTGACACAGTCTATCATGATGAGCACAGTGTAAAGTCAGAGTCATCACTGCAATTCATATGGTTGAACCTCAAGTTAAAAAAAAAAAGGAAAGAAAAGAGAGAGAGAGCAAGGAGAGTTTGAAAAGCTGCAATTAAACAAATACTTTCCTCTAATGTTTATATCTAATTTCAATTCAAAAGGAGCGTGACGCAGCGGCAGTATGAAATTTTGCAGCAAAGGGCAAAACCATACCAATCACACAGTGACTTTTCTGTTTTGTCCTCCAGACATGAAAAACTCTGTTTTAGTGAACAAAGTTCTAGGTTCTGTAAGACAATGCAATCATACTGGCAACCAAACCTGGTACTAACCAGCAACAATGTAAGCAACCAAATACCTAGAGACGAATCAGCCAGTACCTGTGACCTACCAGCTTACAACACTGATTCCCCACAGCTGAGGGTGAAATCAATGTGGTGAATCAGAAAGTACACAGGTAATCCACGAGAGTATTTCCACCTAGCAGCAACAACAATCTGAACAGAACAATCTGAATCTTTTGGGTTTTGTTTTGGGTTTCCTTGCAGCTCGCTGCCCGCTACCAGGAGGTTTTATCCCTCTTCAGTCCCTTTCTCTTACCTTCATCCTTGAAGTGGCAAAATTCAGTTTTTCATACACTGTTTCGAAAATTTGAAGCAGCTTTTTTTTGTTGTTTTTTTCAGAGTTATTGGAGAAGTAGTGCCATCCTCTGGGAATGGAGCACTACTTGACTGACTTTTCTGTTAGCTGTTGCACCTTGGTGTAATTTCATTGATTTTTCACAATGTATAGCCTGTGCCTTCTGAGGCAAACCTCAACCACTTCATATTTGCTTTGGCAACAGACAGATGGCCAATGAGAACATTTATAAGTGAAACCTTATGTTTAAGGTAGCCACAATAAGTGCTGTCCCTGGCTCAGCAGAAGTTTGTATGGGTAGAAAAGAGTTACAAGTATGATTCACTCAGGTACCTCCATTAATTTAAGTGTTAGGCTTCTAGTGCAGCTATTGACCACCTTGTAAATTCAAATCACAGTTGTAACCCCCAGGCACCTGTCTGAGGATATTTATTAAACCCTCCCTGGTAGCTTATCTCAAACCCATGGGTTTGTCAGTATAAGTAGCTCTACCTTTTTGCTGGATAAAAAGTAGATGCTGCAATATTTCTATACAGAGTTCCTCAGTCTTCATAGCTGGACTTGTGATTAGTGCAGAACTTCACCTCTCATACATGGTTCCATCAGATCTTCTCTTGCTTCCTTAAATCCAGCAGCTTATAAATAGTAGAACCATCAAACAGTGACACTTTATTAGTCTTTGGAAGGAAGTCTATGTGCATTTTCATCAGAGTTCAAATCACTCTCTCGCACTGCAAGAAATCCATGAACCAAATCTCTGAAGAAGCAGCAAACTCCCTCATTTTCTATAGCCAAGGGAGGCCAAAAATTCTGAGGATTTAAAATGTAGCTCCAGCATCTTAAGTTTACATCAGAAACAGTTCATTAGCCTGTTGAGGGAGAAACAAATAGTATAGAAATCTTGAACATTTCTTTATATATGTTAAATTATTTTCTCGATCTGAGGTGGTCTATTCAGGGAAATTAGAGAATTTAGGGGAAACCCCTAATTAGAGAATTTTACTAGAATTTTTTTACTAGAAATAACCACAGTAAATTAATTTGTGCTGATCTGAAAAATCAGCTAAAATCACAGCAGTTAAATTGTATCATCAAGTATTTTTGATTCTGTGTTATATACACCATACCACTTTGGCAGGCAATCTGGGAAGTAGAAGGATTTGGGGACCTAAACTACTGGAAGCTAATTAGTGATATTTATAGGCAGACCTGGCTACAAAGCTGGAAATCTGCTTCATTGAAGAAATTGCGTTGTGAAATTTGTTTTTGTTCTGCCTATGTTGAAGGATTTTTTTCATAAGAGAAAAGCTTAACAAAGAAAAGGATAGATTTGAGAACTGGCAGTGCTTAGAGTTTTCACACCAGGATTAGCAGACATCTTTCTGAATGCCTAGTTTGTCCAGCTGATGATATAGCTACGCATCAGAGTAAATTTTGACACCAACAGTCTTCTGCAATGAGCATGACAATCTGCATGGCCTAGAATATCTAGACTATTTGGAACTTTGTGTACCTACAACCTAATTATTTTGCTGTCTAAGCAGGCACAAATACTCAAACACCATGTTACTGTTTATAGGGTCAATCTACATTCAGTCTTGGAATTTAAAACTGGATTTTGATGTTGAAGATTAGATTTCTGACCACCGTGGAATTGGTTTTTTTCCAAAGGTAATGCTAGGAATCTTTACTGGACACTAGCAGAGGGTTTTATTAAATGTTGTTGAAAAGGTAGTAATCAGAAACAGAAAGATAAACAGCACCCTGCATCTTTAGGTCAGACTCACTGTGTTGCTAAGCACAGAAAGACTATGGTCATACCACTATGAAGGAAAAAAAATGGATCAAAACCTCAGTAGCTTGAAATACTACTTTTCTCTGTTTTGAGGTCTAGACTGTCTTGTCTCCTTCCTTCCTAATTTCTTTCCTTTCTTATGAAGGATGAATTAATACATATAAATGTGGATTATCAAAATAGAATAAATACAAATATACAATACCTTGAGGATATGCAATCAATATGCTTGAGGGTAAAGCTGCCATTCAGAGAGAACTTGACAGGCTGGAGGAACAGGTTAATGAAATTCAGCAAGAATTCAGACAAAGTCCTGTACCTGGGAAGGAAGAAACTCTTGTAATGATAAAGGCTGGAGATGGACTAGCTGGAGAGCAGCTCTGCTGCAAAGATAGCAGAGTAAACACAAGTCAGAAGTGCATCCTAGTATATTGGGCTGTATTACTAGGATAGTGATCATGGGATGGTCGGAATGTTGGAGCACTGGCCTTTGCGAGGGGCTGAGGAAAAGGGGCTTGTTCAGTCTGGAGAAGAGATGGCTTTCAGAAGACCTAAGAGCAGCACACCAGTGTCTATGAGAAGGTAATCAGGAAGATAGAACCGTGGCCTTCATAGTTCTGCATGGTGGAAGAGTGAGTGATAACATCATAAACTGAATCAAGGGAGATTCTGTCTAGAGATAAGAAGAAAACTTTTCCTCATGAGGATAGTTAAACAGGTGGAACAGGTTTTCCAAAGAGTCTGCAGGTTCTCTGTCTTCAAAGGACTTGAAGACCTGACTGGAGAAAGCCCTGAACATGCTGGTTTGAAATCAATGTTGAATCGGTTTAAGCAGAAGGCTGGACCAGATGACCTTGTGATGTCCATTCCAAAATGAATGATTAGGCAGATCCCATGGACATAATACATTATTAGAATACAGACTAAATAGTTAGATAGGCAAAGTATTCCTTTTGCTGAACTGTAAACATCAACTTAGTTAGCAGGAAAGTGCATTAAATCTGTAGTGCCAAAAGAACGAAAAATGTGGATTGTTTAGGAGCACAGTAAATTATCTACTTGCCAAAGTACAGCATTTATAACTTCAAAGGTTAGTTGGAAAGGATTCATTTACCCAAATATTAATGTCTACATGCAGTACAAATTATGACAGATGTCTACTAAGATCTGACCAAGTCATGTTGGACTCCCTTCATAGTCAATGAAGAAAAATGGGCAATTTAAGATACAATTCAGTATTTTCTGAAGTGGATATGCAATGATGAATCAAGTCCTAGAAATGATTATTTCTTTCCACTGATTGTGAAGTGGACTTAGGGTGATTAGTTCAGGCATGGAAGTTTACATGCTGCATGTCAGAATGATGAAACTCAGCCATTGTATCAAACTAATTTCCTCTAGGAAATCACACAGACACTCCCAAATTATTACAACAAAGCACAGCTCCAAAGATGTGAACAAGAAAACTCCCTATCCTGAGAACTGAAGAATCCATTTGCATAAAATATAAAGTTCTCTTAATTCTCCTAGTAGGGAAGATCAGAGTTTACACTTTACATGTTGATTTAATATTTTATTTTAGAGGTTAAAAAAAAAGAGTAAATAAAAAGGGAAATATAAATATAGATACAATTCTGCCTTTTTTCCTTACAGGCATAGGAAATCAGGAGGAAGTATCAGGCATACTCCACCTAGGCTTTTCATCCGAGCTGTCTGATCCTTAGAATCACCTAGTAGAGTAAGGTGGACTCTAATAAAAGGAAGATCATGTGTAGAAAATGTGGTCTACAGTATCCTACTGTTTGCAGTGCTTGCCAGGAATGAGAGAACAGTAATTTCAGAGTAACCTCAGTCTAAGCAGGCTTGAATTTATTGCTTCTGTTTCCTAAAAATGTACTTTACTTCTTATGTTCTAGCATTTCTGTCATACTCTTCACTAAACAGTAAGCAGTTCAGATACAAGTTTGCAAGATCCATGATCTTCCTGAAAGAGACCACTCATCACAAACCTGTTTTTCACTGAAAGAAGGGGTATGCTTAAAGGGAAAAAATGTGTGTCCTTGGAATGTGCCTTTTATATTAGTTTATTCCTGGATTAAAAGAATAAAAGTAAATAAAAATCATTGCAGGAACAGTAATCAAAATAGTAACTAGGTAACTGCAGACACTGTCACTGCATCCTAATCACTACAAGTCCATTTAATGTCCTGATTTCCATATATCCTGCACACCTAACTACTTAAACTTCAAGTATACTTCACTAGTGAAAATACTTACGTGATGGCTCTCCAATGGCTTAGCGCTAAGAGAACTCTTCTGGGTTCAAAAAGCACTCTTTTTTAATTATATGGATTTAATTCCCTCCAGGCCAAACATCTCTTGTTTTTTGGTTAAATATGTGATGTAACAAACCCTTACGTAACCCATCACATCTCTTCTATGAGTTCTTATAGTCACTTTCAAGACCATGATGAAGACCACAAAACTTTAGACTTTCCTAGGCAACCTGGAAAATTTGACCTGGATTACCACGGAAATTAAGCTGGTACCTGTCTTTCCAAACCAGGGCACTTCTACATATGTTTTCATACCTGTAGTGAAACACCAATGGAAACTATGGACCATCCAGAAAAGCAGAGATTAGGTATTTATCTATATGGACAATGTGGGAAAATATTTGATGACATTGTAGGCAGAACTTGGGTTCCTCATTTAAGGTAGGATTTAAAATAATAAAATTCAACAGTCACCATTACCATGCCCTACTTCAAACACAGTTTAGTATTTTTTTTTTAATTAAAAAAAAAAGTAACTGTCTGTGACAATCGCTTATTTTGAGTGGAGGTTATTTTAGGGAGTTTGGAGGTTTTTTAAATGTTTATCTTAGTGTTCTGCATCCTTGATGTTTGTGAACTATAAAGGTTTCTTTAAGAAGTTTCAGTAAAATATTGTGATTTTTTTGGGGGGGGGAGGGGAGAGATAAAAGTAAAAAAATACAATTTATCCACTAGTGTGATAACAGAAGAAAATAATAGTGACTTTTTTTGAACAGGTGTACAGTCAAGAATCACACAGTGTGAAAGACAGCATTCTGTGCAGAATAACACTCAACAACTATGTGTGAATGACCTTATCCTGACAGACACTGGTTTAATTTTTGTTTTAGTTTGTTGGTTGATTTGTTTGTTTTAATTAGAAATAAGCATTTGCAAATCTCATCATGAAATATGCTACATCTTTCATTAAACTACATAAGGGTTGATCCAACCACTTGAGAGCTAACTGAGTACTTACAGAATATCTCCTTATCCTTTCAGTCAGTCAGCTTGCTGTAACTTCTGATTCTGTTTTGGTATCTCCACAAATGTGAAGCAGGAAGGACATCTGATATTGTTTTAGCCGGGCCACCACACTCAAAACAAGCATTGATTCAGTTTATTTTTGCAAATCTGTAAATCTTAACTATTCAAAAATTCTCTATTGCTTTTTGCTTACTAAGAAAAGATTATCTAGACAGCACATCAGAATTTTATTGAAAAACATTTAATTCATTATTACATGAGCTTAGGCAAGACTCTTCCCCCAAAAATATCTAGTCCTGTAAAAAACCTCACTATTATTTATGGAATTTGATGAAAATGCGTTTGCTCACACGATTAAATGCTCTGCCAGGGTGCTGAAGTTTGCAACACTGAAGTCTAATGCCACATATAAAAGTTCAGTCCTATTCCTGCTTTTATATGTACCATGTAACATCCTGAATTACAGTTTTAGCAGTTCTTTTCTCTTTCCTCCACACTATTTCTCCCACTAGAGCTATCTAAAACATTAATTGGATTTGTGCTTGACATTCCCCTTTTCCAATTTTTGCTTTCATGTAGTACCATTTCTTAAGACCAGTTGTTCTCTGACTGCCCAGCTCCTTGAACTGGAAGACAGAGACAGGGAGCAGAATGAAGGCCCCGTAATTCAAGAGGAAATGGTCTGTGGTCCATTGCACTGCTTAGATGTGCACAAGTCTATAGAGCCAGATGGGATACATCCAAGGGTACTGAGGTAGCTGTCGGAAGTGCTCAACAAGCCACTTTCCATCATTTCCCAGCAGTCCTGGCTAACCAGGGAGGTCTCAGTTGACTGGAGGCAAATGTTACACCCATCTACAAGAGGGACCGGAAGGAGGATGCAGGGAACTACAGACTTGTCAATCTGACCTCAGTGACAGGGAAGGTTATGGAGCAGATCACCTTGAGTGCCATCACTTGGCATGTACAGGGGAAGCAAGTGATCAGGCCCAGTCATCATGGGTTTATGAAGGGCAGGTCCTGTTTGACCAACATGATCTCCTTCTGTGACAGGGTGACATGCTTAGTGGATGAGGGACGAGCTGTGACCATTGTCTACCTGGACTATAGTAAAACCTTCAACACTGTTTTCCACAGCGTTCTCCTGCAGAAACTGGCTGCCTGTGGCCTGGACAGGCATATGTTTCGCTGGATAAAAAACTGGCTGGATTTTTAACTGGCTGGGCCTGAAGAGTGGTGGTGAATGGAGTTAAATCTATTTGGCAGCTGGGCACAAGTGGTGTCCCCCAGGGCTCAGTATTGGGGCCTGTTCTCTTCAACAAAGATGTTGATCAACAATGATCTGGATGAAGGGATCGACTGCACCCTCAGTAAGTTTGCAGATGACACCAAGCAGGAGTGTTGGTCTGCTTTAAGGTAGGAAGGCTCAAGGGTGGGATCTGGACAGGTTGGATCGCTGGGCCAAGGTCAGTAGTATGATGCTCAACAAGGCCAAGTGCCAGGTCCTGCACTTGGGTCACAACAACCCCCTGCAATGCTACAGGCTTGGGGAAGAGTGGCTGGAAAGCTGCACAGCAGAAAAGGGTCCAGGGCTCGTTGGCTGACACTGGCTGAAGATGAGCCAGCAGTGTGTCCAGGTGGCCAGGAAGGCCAACAGCATCCTGGTTCTGAAATAGTGTGGCCAGCAGGAGTAGGGAAGTGATCATCCCTCTGTACTTGGAACTGGTGAGGCTGCTCCTCAAATACTCAGGTTTGGTCCCCTCACTACAAAAAAGGACCTCGAGGTTCAGGAGTGTGTCTGAAGAAGGGCAATGAAGATGATGGAGAGTCTAGAGAACAAGTCTTACGAGAAACATCTGATGGAACTGGGATTGTTTAGACTCAGGGGTGACCTTATTCCCCTCTACAACTGTCTGAAAGGAAGTTGCAACAAGGTGGAAGTTGCAGCAATGTGGAGGTCAGTCTCTTCTCCCAAGTAACACGTGATAGTATGAGAGGAAGTGGCCTCCAGTTGTGCCAGGGGAGGTTTAGGCTGGTGATTAGGAAAAATTTCTTCACCGGCTGGGCTGAATAAATCTGTCTCTACAATTAATTACCTGAAGGAGGTTGTATCGAGGGGAGGGTTAGTGTCTTCTTCCAAATGTCAAGCGATAGGATGAGAGGAAATGTGCTCAAGTTGCGCCAGGGGAGGTTTAGACTGGATATAAGAAAAAATTTCTTTACAGAGAGGGTGGCCAAGCATTAGAACGTGCTGCCCAGGGAAGTGGTGGAGTCCCCATTCGTGGAAGTATTTAAAAGACACATAGATGGTGCTGAGAGATGTAGTTTAGGGTCCCTGGTAGTGCAGGATGAATGGTTGAGCTTGATGATCTTGAAGGTCTCTTCCAACCAAAATGATTTTGTGATTCTTTGCTTGTTAAACACAGTAAATTTCTCTCGTATTTATTAAGTGGGTTTTGGTTAGAGTTGTGGTGTTGGGTTGTGGTTTGTTTTTTTTTTCTCTCAGATTTTTCATAAAAGATTCCCAGGTAGTTTTTAGTTTGGTTGTAATGGGGCTAAGAACATGAAGAACACTGTAGAAATAGTAAGTTTAGAAGAGACATTAATTTCTTGTCCAGATACACTGTACCTGCTTTGTATATACATTATTTATTCTATTTGTCTAGTTCAGAAATCACTTATTTTGTATAAATTCAGTTAAAGATTATAATTAACGTCTGCTGTACTTTAATTGCTAATGAACCCTGAACTTGGTCAATTTTATCATTTTAATTTGCAGTGAATACATTTTTCAAATCCTTCTCCCACCAGACTTTGCTGTGTTGCCATTCATGAACATTCTGCCCTCTTGTCTCTTCTATCTACAAAAAGCAAATCACAGTGGCACAAGCAGTTACACGACCTGAGGCGAAGTACATAGTCTTCAACAATGAGTGGTATGGTTCAACTAAATGCAAATATTTTGTTTAATCTAATCAAAGAAAATAATTTCTTCGAAGATGCTTTCATTTGTCCCATCTAAATTGCTTTCGTATCCTTAACCATCTTATCCTAAGGTTACTTAAAATTAGTAACAGTTGTGGTAACCTACAGATAATATATTAATAAAGTACGGAGAAAACTCTCTGTTTTGCTGGAAGTTGCAATATAGTGTTTCTTTTATTGGCAAACAGCTACATAATCTTTGAGAAGTCGTGGAGATCAGGGGAAGTTCCAGAAAACTGGAAGAGGTCTATTGTCACCCCCATCTACAAGAAGGGCTTAAAGGACAATCTGGGAAATTACAGGCCCACCAATTACACTTCAGTCCCAGGGAAAATTATGGAACAGATTCTCCTGGGGGGCTATCATAACTCAAACAAAGCACGTGATTGGGAAAAGCTAGCACAGATTCACTAAGGGCAAATAGTGATTGACAAACCTGATCACCTTCTACGGCAAAGTAGTGCTTGATTGATGTGGGGTGAGTGGTGGACATAGTCTACCTGAATGTCTCCAAGGCTTTTGATAGGGTTTCCCACAGCCTCCTCCCAGAGAAACTGATCTGTTATGGTCTAGCCAAGTGGTCTGTGTGGTGAGTGAACTGCCTGGCAGGCTGCACCTACAGGTTGGTGGTAAATAGCTCTTATTCAAACTGGCAACCTGTCACAAGCAGGGTCCCCCAGGGATTGATATTGGGTCCAACGTTGTTTAATGTCTTCATAAATGATCTAGATGATGAAATCAAATGTACTCTGATGAAGTTTGCTTATGATATCAAACTGAACAGGGAGGAGGACACTTCGGAAGCGAGAGCCACTCTTCAGGAAGACCTGGATAAGCTGGAAGACTGGGCTAACAAGAACCCGATGAAGTTCAGCAAGGACAAGTGTAAGGTCTTGCACCTGGGAAAACATAATCCAGGAGTGCAGCACAAGCTGGGATCTATTTAGGTGGGGAATAGCTCTGTGGAAGGAACCTGGGGGACTTGGTGGACAACAAGCTCAATGTGAGTGAACAGTGTGCTGCTGTGGCAAAGAAAGCCAACGGGATGCTGGGTGGAATCAACAAGGGCATCACCACCAGAGATAAAGAAGTCATTATCTCACTCTACTCAACACTTGTCAGGCCACACCTGGGACACTGTGCTCAGTTTTGGTCCCTGCTATACAAAATTATCTGAACAGGATGGAGAGGGTCCAGAGAAGGACCACAAAGATCATCAAATTACTGGGAGGCCTGTCACATGAGGAAAGGCTGAGAGAGTGGGGCTTGTTCAGCCTTGAGAAAAGAAGGATTAGGGGAGACCTTACCACCATGCTCCAGTGTTTAAAGGGTGGCTACAAAGAAGATGGAGACTCCCTTTTTACAAGGAGTCACATGGAGAAGAGAAGAGGTAATGGGTACAATGGGTACAAGGATTCCGATTGGACACAAGAGGAAAATCTTTCACAAGGATAATTGGCTATTAGAATAATCGCCTCAGGGGAGTGGTGGAGTGTCCAACATCAGCCATTTTTAAGATTGTATTGGACAGGATGCTGGGCCATCTTATCTGGAACGTGCTTTTCCCAAGAAAATTTGGACCAGATGATCCTTGAAGCCCCTTCAGTCTGGTATTCTATGATTTTATGTTTTCTTTAACTACTCACACTCACAAGCAGAGGTTATAGTCTCAAAAACATAATTAATTTTTATGAACCCATGTAATCTTCCATTCATCTTTGCTGCAGAATCACTCACATCCTGTAGCTTGCTGTGACTCACCCTTTTCTTTCACCTTCTAAAAGTCAATCATGACAAGGATTTCCAAACAAAGCTGCTTAGATGAGTATTTCTAGTTTCCTTAAAAGGCCATTAATAAAACTGCTGAAAAAGCTGCAGTGGTATGGTATGCAAATGATACCTTACTGCTAGAAGAAAAATGCCAGAAAATGAAACCTAAATCCTCTCCCTCCACTCTTCACCTACCCAGCATACAAAGAAGGGACAAGGTGCTTAACAGCAATATCCATTTTATGCAGTGAAATCTTGTTCTCACTCACACCTAACTGGTAATTTCTAGAAGGGGGAAAAATCAGGAGCATTATCCAGTTCACAGCACAGTATATCCAACAAATGAAACACAAAAACATGCATTTGCTGGTAACAGATCACACTGTAAAACTTGAAATTTACCACTACTCAGTGATTTTGGACCTAAAACTTCATTAATCATTCATGAACCCATGTACTGCTAAAGGGAATAACACAGTCTATAATCTTCAGGAAGTACATGGGTAAAAATCCCTTTTTTTATTGGAATAAATCAAAGCACCTTTAACCTCTAAGCGTCTTATGCTCTGCAGCTCTTTACCAGTAGGACAGCCAATGAATTTTGGAAAAGGGTACCCGCTACTAAATTTCAGAGACCTCTTCACATTGCTTTAAACTCTGCGTCATGCCAGATACACAACTGCAATGCAGATCGTTTTCCCCACAGGTATATTAATAATACTAATAATATGTGGTTTTTTCCCTGGTGCTTTTAAGAAGTTTAGTTGTAGCACTATTCAGACCTATAGTCTTAGCCCCTATGCGCCACAGTTCAGTCCAGTTATTTTCTGTTCTCAGACCTGTCTATGCTTTTGACTAACATAGATTTTTCCATAAATGTCTCAATCTGGAGACATTAGGAAGTGAAAAACCTACCATTTCTCTTAATGATTTGGTCCAGTGGCTGTAAACATCCTCACACCTTATCTAAGTGTATCTGTTTTCAGCAATTAGCCATCAGAATATGTTCTTTCTCCACAGGACTGCATGTCAATGTGGTTAGCAGTAATCAGCATGTTTTCTCCGTACTTTGGCACTTATGATTAGAGATACAGGAGAGTTGAAGCACTCCGTTGTCCATTCAGGTACCAATCCAACATTCAAATGAGCTTAGATGTCTGGTACCTTTGGCTCCGAGAATACACTCGGATGGTTTTCTGGCTCTGCGTTACACACAACTATTGAACTCTCTTTTTTTCCCTGCCCTGAACGGAGTAGCTTCATCTGTGTTGCCTACTGGAGCTGTGCCTGGCCAAAGCTAACCTAAATTGGACATTTTTTGGGATACTGCTCTTTGGCCTGAGCCAAAGCTGTAGCAGGGAACACACTAACAATAATTCATTGCAGACTACTGCTGGCCGGTCAGCAAAACCATGTCTGTTCCTCCTCAGCTTGTTACTATAGATGTACCCCTCATTTTTGTGATTAACATTTCCAAGTGCTTACATTACCAGTGGCGGATGTCCTAAGCTTTATCACATCCATCATGTTCAAGTCCCACAAGGACTAATAGGGTTGTTCAAGATATGCTTAAAGCCTCGGCAGTTAGTCATCCTGGCACAACAAACAGCTGTATACATGTCTAACAGCAGTATGGCATATAATTATTAAAGGCTTACCTGGAGAGTAGAATTATCTGTGTGAGTATGAATATAGTTTGTTCACAAAAAAAAACAAAAACAAAAACAAACCCCAAAAACCTAGATCCATATATTTAAAAAACGTGCTTCGTTTATTTTTCTCTCATACATACACAGTACACGTATAACACACGCAAAGGGACAAATCCTGTTCATATCTCGGGGGTGCAGCCATCATAGGCTTAGGGTATTACCTCAGGGAGTGAATGGATGCTGTATACTAATAAGATTTGAAAACAGCACTTTTAAAAATTTCTGGAAGATGGAGCAATATGTGCATGAATACCGTAAATCTGCAAATGCTTTACAGAGATGTGGCTTCCCTGCTTCCTTGAAACAACATCATATGCACCAACTATTCCAATAATAACCAGAAATCTGGTGAATGCTAGCTAGATCATTAAATAAACCCAGACACCTGTTTGCCAGTTATAAAAATGTACTGCTGATGAGGTGTTATTAATCTGTAGTATGTGCCACCTTACAGTTGCACTACGTAAGATGAAGTAAAACAAGCCCATAAGAAAAATCCCACTTCACAGTTTATAAAGAATTTCTGTTAGATGCACCCCATGTTTTCTTTTTCTTTTTTTTTTTTTTTCTCCCCTCCTTCATCCGGGTTCAGGAGCTTTTCTTTTTATACTGAAATATCATCTCCAAGCTAATTTATATCAAGTGCATGGTAAGTACTAGTTAGTGTGGAGTCTTCTCAGGCCCTATTCACATGAGGTTATATACCAATTCATTACGTATGGCTTCAGAAGAAATGGAAAGAAGTAGAAAGGATTGTGAGAAGACAAAAATCAGGACGGAACTTTGGAAGGTGCATGGTGATCCCAAGAGGCTGGGAGGCAACATGTTCGTGAGATTTGAAGAGGTCTATGCAGCTTTTAACTGAGTTAATTGTCTTCATAGTAGCCTGTATGGTGCTATGTTTTGGATATGTGATGAAAATTGTTAAGGGTTAAATGGGAGAAAGCAGCTGAGACCGGAATAGGCTAGTGGTATCATTGCTACAAGAGGAATGAGGAGAGGTCCAGGATCATGTCTGTGGTAGGGAGAAATGGTCCTGACTGATGTAATTTTTTCCTTAAGGCCAAGCTAGTGGGCAGATGGCATCCAGTGGTGATGCTCTGCTCAAAGACACCAGCAGACAAGACGGCAGAGGCAGAACACGAGCCCCAAGAGTTTTTTCCTGCTGGTGGCACGAGTGACCAGTTGGGCCATGACTTTGAGAGAGCTCACAAAGAGCTCCTATGTCTCACTGGAGCCTACGGTGCAGAGGAAAGCTAAGAAAGGTATGAAGGAACATGTGAGGAAACAGAATGAGGTGCAAAACAAAGGCTGTTATTGGAACAGGTAAATATTTGAGAAACTAGTATAGATTGTCATTGATCTATTTGCACTGCATTTAAATCTCGTACTGCTCATAACTATACCTCTTTTGGTGAGATGTTTTGCAATATCAGACAGCTAGATTTTAAAGCAAATAGATAGATAGGCCTAAATACTTTTCTTTCTCTATCCACTATTCACATTCTTGAGGCACGTGTGTTTCCTAAGACTGAATTATGTAAGCTTAAAAAAGATGTTATTTTAGAAAGAAAGCACTGAGTTACATGTTGCATGGAAACACTCTGACCAAGGTCCTGACAGAGAAGAAATAAAACACCCCAATAAATTTTCGC
>NW_010428488.1:39791-44020 GCF_000710305.1 Buceros rhinoceros silvestris
TCCCTATTTCTCCCCTTAACTATATTCTTTTGAAGATGAGGATTTGCATGTACTGTTTTGAGGGATTAAGCTCTAAATGTTAACCTCATCGAGTCATTATGTGAAATATCAAGGTACAGTCAAAATCACGCTACTCAAGTTTCAAAAATCAAAGATCAAATACTGAGAAGCCATAATAAATAAATCAAGATGAATTCCATACATTTTACAGGTGTGTACATCTGTAACATATCTAATTCCATTCATTGATTATTTATGGCAAAACTGAAATCTACTTGTGGTATTTTGACAGGCAGAAAATATGACCAAATAGGTCAACTAAATTATTAACTGAGCCATCTTCACTTAGACAAACATATTAATGATGTAGTATTTAATAGGAGATAAGAAATGGATAGCTGTATATGGTAGATATTCTTGTACAATTCTCTTTTCCAGGCAGTGTTGCCATCATGCAACAGGATCAAAAAAGACGGATTTTCACTATTAATTATGTCCATAGTAGAATAAAACTTCAATGCAATAAAGTTATATGAGACAAATTCCACTCTTGGTAATCTAAAAGGGATTGTCAGTGTTCTAACACTCAATCTTGCAATGCGGGAAATTTGTCTGTATACCTGTAGTCCTGGAGTTATTCATTGCTAAATGCCTGCATTTTCTGCCTGATGAATGGAGATTTAGACACCTGAAACAGGAGTTCACAGTAGCTACCGGGTAGGTGGTTATTAGGAGCTATTGAAGAAAGCAGTATGAGATAATCTAAAATTGGTTCCACCTAGTCCTAGGTTAAACACCTATGAGAAACTGGGTCAGAAAACGAAATTGTACCAGCAGGTTCACACATTTAAAGGTTACAGCTAAAGGAAGAGTCTGCAGAGCTTTTTGCCTAGAGAGTTAGGCATTTCTCCCTCCTTCCCCCCTCCGCTCCTGCCAGCTGCTTTTTCTGTTATTTACCCAAAGTGCAGTGAGGTCATCTTAAAGACTATTCTGTGTTGTATCAAGGCATCTTCTGCACTGTATTTAAGGCTAAGTATTCTACTAGATTCCTGCTCATCTGAATATTGAACACATCAGTATTCAGATCTAATACTCATGCTGTGCATCAGGAGATGAATATTGCCATTGAAACACAGTTCACAAAAAAACCTGCTTTTATGAACATGGATTTGCAGCATTTGTGTTTCAAATTTGCCATTACCTCTTATTTCCATGATAATTACGTTTAAAGTCTTTAAGAAAGGTAATGACCTGTAATCAAGATGAGTTATTTGTTAAAACAAAAGAAAATTTAAATTTCTTGGGTAGCTTCTCAAAGCTATGAAGACCTCAGACAAACCTTGGAGGAATAGGACTAGAAAGATGCGTTATTCAGATTTTGTAAGTGGACTAGACTAAGGTCAGAAGCAATCAGTACAGGGGAAGTAACACTAAGGACGTAATGTGTGATCTAATGTCTTTTTTGATTTTCATAGGTTATTTCTTGGGTCAATGCCAAATACCAAACTCCATCACAATATTCAGAACCCAGTCCAACTAACAAACTAATTAAGTAGTATAGTCTCTCATGCCATGTTTTAAATTTCTCTCCTGTGCAGGGACAGGTTATGAAAGGGTTCCCTTTCTGCTTCCTTCTGGCTTACCCGGAGCCTGACAAACTTGAGTTCTTACAGACTCTGGGTTTCTAGGTCACTCATGTGAGAAGAACTGTAGGGCAACTTGTATATAACCAAGGGTGGGCTGGAAGATGCAGCTGTAATAAAAACACACAGTGCTGAATTGTATCTAAACGGTTATGCTGTGGGTAGGAAAAGAGGTGGAGATGATGGATTGTCTGCAGTCAGCCCATTCTTCTAATTCTGCTTTTACTACTCCTCTTCCTCTGCCTTAATCTGCTACTCATGATCAGCTCCTATTAGGAGCTTCTTATGTAGGAAGAACAGCTGGAAAACAGAGGCTTCACACTGCTCCTACACCACAGCCAGGGTCAGGCAGTGTGTGTGGAAGAGAAGAGGAGGAATGTGATCACAGCTTTCAGTACTGGTATCAACTCTTTCACCCTTCCTCCCTGCTCCTAGCTCCCTCAGATTCTCCTTGTTCATTCCTACCACCCACTCCCTAACTCAAAGCTGAGGCTAATGTTAAATCTCACATTTAGTTCTCAGCATGAGACTCACATTTTCTGGCTAAGAATCAAGTCAGTACATTTTTGCTAGGGATATAAAATAAAAAAACAATTTCTACTCTATTGGATGTCAGCATCTCAGCTAATTGTAATTACTCCTTTCATTAACCACAAAATGTTCCTGTTTCCAGATAAAAATACCTAGCTTAGCCTGAAGCAGTTATGGGTATATATCTCTGACAGTATTTAAAAAAAAGAAAAAAAAAAAAATCCATGGAGTGATAAAAAGGAACTGTTGAGTCCTCTGCAAAAATTATCCAACATCTTATCTATTCCCGAAGAATTTGTCCCCCAGCATGTTCCACACTCTGTGTTACTGAAAAGAAAAATGTTCTAGTGCTGAGATTTATTCCATCTTCACTTCTGTACTTTATGCTGTTTTAATTACCAGATGAGCTAAGAAGTAGAACAGTGAAAATACTCTATGTCTAATCCATTCTATTCAAATATGAATAATAGCAAGCTAAGGAATGTTCACTTTCATAATTTTGCCAGCCAAATCACTTCTGCAGTGGGGCCATCGCCTTATAAAAATTTGTTTAAATAAAACAAATGCCATACCCTAACTTCTGTTCCAAGGTGAACAAACACACTCAGTGTGTTCCAGCTGATATTCCTGCCTTGCTTATAAAACAACTGGCATTTTTTCATTGAAAAGTGTCCCATTAATTAAAAATGAGCATCACTCTGCTGCATCCTGTAAACATTTGTATATTGCCTAAACCTGTTCTCTGCACCATTAGCACAATTTTAACATACCACAAGATCCACAGAGCATACTTCTTGCAGCTCATCAGCAGGTTTTTTAAAAACATTGTTAGGTTTTAGAAAAAAAGCAATGTAATAATACTAGTGTATAGCGATAACAAAAAAAAAAAAGAAAACATTTCAAAGAAAGCCACAAAAGACCAAGTCAAAGCAGCAGCTGCACCTCAGTGGTGATGAGTAAAACACATCTGTTAGTTGCTGTTCCTTTTTTGGCAGGCATAATATAAAGCCCTCAGTTGGTAATTTTTAAATACAGCTAAAGCTGTCAGCCTAAAAGATAATTAAATTGCTGACAATGTTTTTCACTGCTGTTTTGTTTCAAAAAAGCCAGTGTGGTGGTGTTTGGGGTTTTTAATTTTCTTTTCTCTGTGAGATCGGGAGGAACATACTTCCTGTCTGCTAAATGATCACTCGTGCAGTCAGTTAGATGAGCATTAAGACTGCTTAAGGTACCCTCTACTACCCAGAGGAAGGACTGAAGTGTGAAGTGTGAAGGATTAAAAAAGTTGGACATCTGGAAGTCAAAGAGGATAAAAAAGCAAGACTGCAACACCACTCCCTCTGCATAGAACAATGATGCCATTATTTGGAACAAAAGTTTGCTGTTATTCTTAGCCGCAGTAGATTGCTTTTAACTGTGGATAAGCCACACTCCATAGTGGATTTTCTATTTAGAATGGCCTCTGTATGAAAATCTGAGTCACCCTGGGCTGCCCAGGAGTAGCTCCCCTCTTGCATTTGTAGTAGCATCATAGAATAGTTTTCGTTGGAAGAGACCTTTAAGATATTCAAGTCCAACCATGAACCCAGCACTGCCAAGTCAACACTAAATCATGAAACTCAGCACCACATCTACATGTCTTTTAAATACCTCCAGGGATGAGGATTCCACCACATCCCCGGGCAGCCTGTTCCAGTGCTTAACAACCCTTTCAGGGAAGAAATTTATTCTGATATCCAACCTAAACATCGCCTGACTCAACTTTAGGCTATTTCCTCTTGTCCTATTGCTTGTTACTTGGGAGATGAGACTGAACCCCCCTCATTACAACCTCCTTTCAGGTGGTTGTAGAGAGTGATGAGATCTTCCCTTAGAGTCCTTTTCTTCCTGCTAAACACCCCCAGTTCCCTCAGCAGCTCCTTATAAGACTTGTGCTCTAGACCCTTCACCAGCTTCATTGCCCTTCTCTGGATGTGCTCCAGCACCTCAGTGTCCTTCTTGGGGTGAGGGGCCCACAACTGGACGCAGTACTTGGGGAGTGGCCTCACTTCATTA
>NW_010428488.1:44164-65067 GCF_000710305.1 Buceros rhinoceros silvestris
ACTCTGCTGGCTGCTATTCAGCCAGCTGTCAACCAACACCCCCAGGTCCTTTTCCACTGAGCGGCTTTCCGGCCACACTTTCCCAAATGTTTGAGAGTATGAAATTCCTACTCCTCCAAGACATTGTATGAGAAAACAGCTACTCAGGGGACCCTGGAATAGTGAACAGATATCCTGAGATCCACAGGTACAGATTGACTCTACCTGCTCCTTGCTTAACAAGGAGAATGAATCTTGCCCTTGTGAGTTTTCTCAGGCAGGTAAGCATCTGGCCCACCCCTTCTTCATCAGCAATTTTGCTGAGCACTCAAAGTATGCTTTCAGGAAGGAAGTCACGTAAGGATATACTCATGCTATTTATTGTTTGTCTACCTAGGCATTTTAACTGTGAGAATGCTTAAAACTAGAGAGTTATGGGCAGTTTAGATTGCCTGCTATTTAATGCTGCCTGGCATGTAAAGTCATTGAAGAGAAGTCATGATTCTTAACTTATCAAATGTGGCTATGTTTATATTACATAAATTAAATCATGCCTGGAAATGTTCCTGAGCTCCAGCACACTATCAGCTACACTTGTAAACAGCCGTAAGCGTACTTGGCGTGGTTACAGCCTGTATCCACTATCACATTTTTCCCAGACTACTCCCAGGCCCTGTTCAGGGTCTATCACGGGGCAGCAGAGTTTCCAATATGCAGCATGGTTGTGACCATCCTGGTCTAGACTTTAAGAGCACAATAAATACCGAAAAGGCCAGATCATGCCAGTTTACCTCAGGACCAAGAGCAGGTCAACCACTGCTTAATTTGCTACCATCATCAACAGTCTGTCCAATTTAAACATAACTTTTTCCACAGAGTATAAAGGAAACCATTCTCATGGAGATCTGCCTAAAAGACAGCCAGAACCTCTCACCACAGTTACAGCACCAAATTTATAGCAGGCAGCCTAAACACAACTCTTAGTGCTATTCAGATGCACAGGCCACCACAACCCCCAGGCATAAATGGAGATGTTGAAATACAAGATAGGCTGGTGTTTTTAATGTTATAACCAGCCCTTTATAAGTTGTGAAAAACACTTTTTTAGATCATCTGGCTATTAAAGTAATCTATTACCTTTCTCAAATATTTTCTGGTGAATTTGATTTTGCAAGTTACAGGGAAAAAAACCACATCAAAGTAATACCCCAAAAAAATAATTAAAATTTTAAAAAATTCCCGAAACCCCAAACCTCAATAAAATCTCCTTTATATAATATTTATGAATAGTCAGAATAGTTAATTTATGAAAAGTACTTTTAGTTATATCAGCTACATACCTCTAAAAACATCTCTATGGCTTCGTGTTTGTAAAGAAGTATAATCAGAAATAAAAATACCTTTTCCAATTTATACTAATTTCATAACTAATTTTAACTGGAATATTGGATCACAGATTTTATTTTCATTGCCAGGGGCAGTAGGCAATCTTGGATTATATATTGTGCATAAAACCTGTATGACAGGATCCAGACTAAACAGGCGCACGCACAGAGGCATGCACCCCCTCTCATCTCTTCTACACTGAAACTCTTACATATATTGAAGTAAAATTACAATGGAAGATAAAACACAGAAGCTATTTCCTCTGTTCCTTAGGAAGATGGGTATTTTAATGACTATCAGTGATATAATTTATATGTCATCATTGTCATGAGGAAATTTAAGCCAATTTTCAAGAAAATAATTTATTTTCTGGCAACACAATTTTATTATTTAATAAAATGCTCCTTAAAAGCCTACCAAACTAAAGCAGAGTTTTGATAAGGACAAATGATAAAAAAGCACTGGAGAAAAACCAAGCATTTTTCTCCTACAATTTTGAAATGAAACATACTGATGTGAGGGAAATTCCTTTAAATGTATAAAGTTCTATTTTAGAGTTGAACAAAAATAACAAAAAGAATAAAGTTGCTTTTTTCCCAGATACTGTTGGGAAAAATGTTTTTTCCATTATTTTATTTTTGTGGGGTTTATTTGTTTTGCAGTGGAGGAATTCCTAGAGAGAAAGTCTGATTGGACAAGAAAAAAAAAAAGTATAGTTATAACCAGTTTGAACTTTGAATGTTCGCAATTTACTAATTCTGCCAGTAAAGCAAAATTCTGTTTGCACAGCAGTGGTCCTGGCCCTACAATTCTTCTGTGTAGATGCATATCTTTAGTTCTGATTATGGAATGGCAGTTTTCAGGGTTTTTCTGGTTGTTTGCTTTTTTATTTCTGTTGTTTTGTTGCCATTTTGTAATCAGTAATTTGACAATTTTTAAACAATATAAACTAAAAAATAGAAATTTATACTATAGCTCGAAGACGTATTTCTGCTGGTTTTATTTACTGTAACTCAATATTATTGTCTTTGAGAAAAAAAATCTTGTTTCAAAACTAAAATATTTGTGTTGATTCTAAGGTTTTTTGAGTAACTTCAACTATCTAATGAAACTGGAGGTGAATAGTGCAAACTGACGTGCAAGGTAGACTTGTAATGGAGACATTATATCTGCATATAGATTAAATGACAGGAAAATGTCTAGAACCTTTTTTTCTCGTTAGGGAAGAAGCTGTAAATTGCTCACAAAATTCCATGTTTTCTACTTAGTAATATAAAGAAAGTATCTTGTCAGCTTCAGTGGAATTTGAATCACACCTGAAATTGCTTTCATATAAATAAATGGTAGTATTTCCTGAAATAGAGCTTTAAACATTAAACAACAATGATTCAATGCTAAAGAAACCAGTTCATTTCTGTTGAAACAGATTTCTTCAATGAGTAAGTAATCCATTCTCCACAGACTGTGATTTAAGTTAGATTTTGAGAGTGAAACAAGCAGTAGTAACATGAACTTTTTATAGAATAAGTAATCAAGTGAGTGTGAATGCAGTAGTCCTGGAGACTATGAGTTTGCAATAGTATTTTGCATCACCAAAACAACCATCTCAGCTCTGGCGCCTAACGTTAAAAGGAAGCAATTTATTGCCAAGCTTCTGATGCTTGTAGAGAAGGCAAGTGCATGTGTTGAACCCCACATTCACAAGTGTGGGAGAGCAGCCAAGAACTGAGACAGAGTGAGAAGTTGCCAGTGTGCAGGAAGTCTCACTGGGAGAAGAATAAGCTCAAGTTTGCCTCCTTGGTTAAGTGATACCTAAGGGAGCAGCAGTAAGGAGGATGCACAGAGAGAAACTGGGTTGTTAGTGTGGCAGCAGGTGCAGAAGGGGTCCAGAGGCACTGCAGGAGACTAAGTCAGGCTTGGTACAGCAGTGGTGACAACATGTAACAAGACATGGTGCCTTGCCTGATGTGACCACCTCTGATACACCGGAAGCTTCAGAAAAGTACAGAGGCAGGCCAACTCCATTCATTTTGTAGTCTAAAAGTCATGCCCAGTGCTCCCTCCTTTGATAGGATTTGGGGATAACAATGAGAATCCTGCAGCACCTATTGAGTTGCTGAGCAGGGAGGAGACCAGAGAAGGAAGCAAAGAGAAAGAGTCATGGTAGTTTAACAGGATCTTTATGAAAACTCTTCAGGCTCAAGAATGCAAGTCCTACATTGTACATAAGGAAGCATGGCCTGAGACAAAACTGGAGAAAATTAAAGATGGAGTCTACTTTGACATGAGGGGCAGAAGTTTGTGACTTCTAGAAACAATAATACTTGTTCTCCACCTGCAAACATTCGTTTGGAGAATACATATAAAGCCATGTACAGAAGGCAAGAACAAGCATCTGAGCTAGCCATGATTGATCAACAGATTCATACTAGTGCCAGCAACAGAATGTTCCATGTGATGGAGATGTGGTATACATATTTCTCTTGGCATACATATTTCTCTTCAAATGCATACTTCTCTTGAAATCAGATCTGCTGTTTCCAGGGGCCTGCTGTTTGTCTGCCACCAAGGACATCACTGAGAGAGTGCTGTGGCTTTTCCAACCCTTAGATTAGTACCTATTGCTCATCTGTGGGCGCACTAATAATTCTGCTGATGGAGACCTTCAGTGAATCCAGTATGACTCCGAGGTCTAAGTTGAAGGCATCAGGAGTCCAGGAATGGTTCTTCCCCATCCTCCTAGTCAAGCAGATTGATGAGAGCAGGAGCAGATGGATACTGCAGATCAACACTCAACCACAGCAGGTCTTTAGCTACAATGATCCAGACATCAGCTACTGGTGAGAGACATGACTTATTGACAAAGTAGGCCAGGAGCATCTTTGCCAGCAAGCTTGCCCAGACTTTAAGAAAGCTCTAAACCAGTTTTTTTCAGGGAATGCAGTCCAAAACCAAAAGAAAAATAAAGAAAGGGGGAGTAAAGGAGAAGCACAGATGGCAACTGGCGAAGGAGGAAGCTTTCACAGTTTCCTAGAGAAAGCAAGGAAATAGGAGGTCCGTTTGAACTGCCTGTACACAAATCAATGCAGTCTGGGAAACACGTAGGAGGAGGTGGAATTTTAAGTGCAGTCACAGACCCATCACCAGTTGGATTATACAGATGTGGTAGGATAATTTATATGGATAAAGAGTTCCTATGGATGCAGAATCTTAGGAAAAGATGGGGCATGGAGGGAGCTCCCTACAAAAAGGAATGGATTAAATATATGGACATCTGCTACGGAAAGGGAAAAGGAGACTGCTCAAGATTTTTAGAAGAACAGTAAGGGAAATATCATGGTGGACGTCTGCTTCAGACCCCAGGAGGTGTGCTCTGCTGGAACTGTAACTTGCAGATAAAGAACAGGTTAGAATGTGATAGTCAATGACAGTTTTGGTTGCAGTGACTATTAACTGCAGGTTCCAGATTCTGAAAGAAGGCAAGATGTAGAACTTGAACTTCAGGAAAGCATATTTTCTTTTTGTTAGGAATCTGATGGACGGGATTCCATGCCAGGCTGCCCTAAAGGAGCCTAGGAGAGATTCTTCAGGGGCAGTCTCCTGATAGCACAAGAATGGTCTGGTTTGATTGCAGAAAGTAGAGTGGAAAGTAGGCTGACCTGAAATACAAACAAGAAGTATTTAGAAAGTGAAAGAGAGGAGAGGCTATCCAGGAGAATCACAAGGATGAAATTAGGAAGAACAGATTGGCTGCAGTAACGCTGGAGATGGATATCAAGAGCAACAGAAAGACTACCTAAAGTTGTATCGGCAGCATAATCATCAAGGAAAATGCTGACTTGATACTTGCTCCGGAGTAGGTTGGGTAACATAGAGCCAAAGGACAGAAAACACTGAGAGGTACTTTGATTCAGTCTTCCCTTGCCTTCCAGACCATCATAACTATTCCAAAGTTCAGAGAAATAAGATATTACTTATGATAGAGAAGAATTAAATTAGAGACTAGTTACTTAAATTGAACATAAGAGCAAGTCCATAGGACCAGACAGGATGCGTACAAGTGTGATGAGGCCAGTGTTACCATGGGAATATCCTCTGATAACTCTCAAAGATTGTGTAGAACAGAGACAATCCCTGATGACAGCAAAAATATTCCTTCTGGGTACTCCTGCAAGCTGGTTGTGCTCTTTATGGCACAGCATTACCAAGAATAGGGAGGAGATTGCAAAGTAGAAAGTAAATTAAGTGTACAGCGAGAAAACAAGTGGTAGTCTTTCACACTTGTAAAGCTTTTAGACTTTGAGAATTTGCAACATTGAATTATACATTTTAGTTTCCAAAACAATTTTTTACGTCTTCTACTATACCTGTTAATGATGATGTGGATTTAAAATTTCACTCAAGTACTTATTCTGCTGACATTTCCTTCTACTGGAAGCACTCAAGACATTTAAGCTTCCACTCCTCGAATCATGACCTAGATAGTTTCAGGGTTGCCATATCTACCCAGGATTTTGTGCACTACTCAAAGACTGAAGAGATCAGCCAGCTAATTCGTGTAGTTGAAGATCCATGTTCCATAGCTTTCTCCTGTCATTAATGCAGTAGAAAAAATATTACATTTTCATCTTATATTGTGGTTATGGATCATTGTTACCATGTTGTGTGCCCTACCTTGTTGTTGCTCACAATGGTTTTGCTGCATTCCAGGCCTTCCATATTGACAGAGGTTATGTGAGAAGGGATTTGTCTGATCATAATTAGTTTACCATGGAATTCTATTTCATAAAATTGTTTAGGGCTCAATGACTCTGTCTAAATAAAGTTAGAATCTATACCGGCAGCCTTGCAGAATAATTGTATTTGAGGAATTAATGATTTTGAGCTTTATTGCTCTATTGGTCCTTCTTATGGCTTGAGAAGCCCATATGCTAGCATGAGTAGCTGCTGTATGGGAACTTGTTGGAGTGCCCCATGCTGGGCTGTGCTGCACATACGTGGGTGTTGTGACAGAGATAATAGTCCATCTTGTCAATGCACTTTCTCTTCATTGAAATATTTACTAATATAATCTGTAATTTAAAATATCTTTGAGAAAGGTATATATGGATCAAGGGGTGAAAAGTACTGATCCCGACCAGGAGACCACTGTACACCAAGGTGTGAGTGATCCATGTAAGAGTTAACCCGAGCAGGACCGGGGCTGTGCCGTGCAGCACTGTGCTGCATGTACAGCATGACCTTCAGGTAGTGCTGCACATATCCCTTGGACACAAGGTAATCTCATCCATCTCGTTGCAACAGAGGAGGCTGCAGGCAGCTCCCACTCGACACCTGCAATTACACCACCTCTGTGGCCTTGCCTTTATCTAAAAGTTCAGCAAGAAGTTCTCATGTAAATGTCCTTTATAGACAGAGTTGTTTTCCTGTAAGAAAATTATATAGTAGCTCAAAGGACCAGAAAAGGGGAACTTTTGCCACAGAAGGCATTTGCACCCACGTTTCCACAGCATGCTGTGGGATAATCCATCTGGGGTCCATCCAATGCTGCACCAGTGCAGGGCACCCAGTATCTGCAGGGACAGAAGATTTACTTGCTGTGTCTATTCCCCATCTCAGTCTGTCTTATTAAAAGAGCTATTTTGTTAAACCATTTGTTGCTGGGTCTTCCTTACAGAGATCCAGAAAATACCCTGCATACTCTCCCTCTCACATCAACTCCTTCCTTGGTGCAGAACAAAGCCTACTTTAAAAATGCAGAGTTCTCTCTGATGAAGAATGGAACTGATTTATATTTTCACAGTTTTCTGCTGATTGCTCCACAAACTTAGCTCTATAAACGTCCTGGTTTGAGCTGAAGCTTCCTTGTTTTGGGAAATGGACAAATAGAATTATTCCATGTAGTACAATAATTCTGCATTTAATTGGTTAAGGGGGTCAGGTGAACGTAACGTTACGTCGGGAGCCTTTAAAAGCAGCAGGCTGGGGGGTGTCTCTCTCTTGGACTCCGGACGCTGCACGGAGCAGCACTGCCACGGATCTGCTGGCTGACGGCTAGGCCCGACCTGTCGAACGACCAGGCACGAGAGCTGAAGGCCTACACCCCCCGATTGCTGAAGATCACAGACTTTGAACTATTCCTGCCGTGAGTCTCGTCTGAAAATCGGGTGAAATATTCGGACTCCCGGCTGTTCCGTACAGGGAGGGTTTTTTCCCTGCAGTTTTTGTTCCTTGCCGTGCGGGGTTTCTCCCGCCCGCTCCCCGTCTCGCCGCGGGAAGGATTCTGCTTTCTCTGCCTGAATGCAGCTGCAGAGTCCTCACTCCCACCTCGCTGCTGGGAGTCTGCCAAGAGCACTGACCTTGAACAGCACTGTTAAGAACTGTGGTTATCTAAGTCCTCTCTTCTTTGTTTTTTTTTTTTCTCTTTCTCGGTTTGTGCAATGTATAGCAGTGTATAGTGGTGTGGATTTATTGTTTATTAAAAGTTTGTTTCAGTTTCCCGAACACAGACCGAGGTGTGAATTTCTTCCTTCCCCTTTAAACCCCTTCGGTCTCTAGTGAGACAGAAGGGATCGTTAAGGAGTTCGAGGAGTTATTACCTCGGTCCCTTGACCCTTAACAATAAAAAAAGTCAAGACATAGATTCAGTTCTGCTTAGGCTCCCATTATTCAAACTCATCAAATCTAGAGAAAGGCATAAACATTTTACATTAAGTATTTTCAGAAATATAGGTGATCAGTATGAAATATTCACACTCACTCACCTGCAACTAGAAAGTGAAGCTTCTCTATAGAGCTTTAAAGGTGAACTAAACCACTTCAGATGCAATTGAGCTTGCTGCACTGTCTCTCTACCACAGGTATTGAATTTTGCAGACGTGAGTTCAATGCTGCTCGAGGTATTGACTCCTCCTCAGATACATCCTCATCGCTCTTTAACATATGGATCAAAAAACACCTGATAAACAGTTAATAAAGGCTGCCTTGGCTAACCTAACTTATTACGACAGAAGCATATTCAGAAATGCTAGCTCCCTGTCTCAAAAACAGGTCAGTTGCATATGGAGTAATTTCTTACACAGGGTTATGGTGGGAAAGTTACAGACCCGTGTTCTCAGACATGTGCTCATCTCAGATAACGTTAATCATTTTATCAAGCCACCTATGTCAGGAGCACTATTGCTCCAGGTTTCTCCTGCAGGCAGTGCAGTAAAAAAAGTATCTCCAGAGGATGTTATTTTACCAAAGATCTGAATTGCCTTTTTGGATATATTTCTCTCTTGACTATAGCAGGAATCAAGGATATATAGGCTTCTCACTTAGACTTACCAAGCGCAAAGATAAAATTTTAAAGATAAACTGTTTAAAGATAGGGGGGTGGATCTGATCACCTGGAGCAGATCCTACATTAGGTATGTAGGATTAAAATTCAAGAGCTCTGAGCAATCAGCACCATGCTTCCTCTCCTGCCTTTTTAGGAGCAATTCTTTCAATTGGCTTTCATGCACAGGTTGTGCTGAGTCTTTCTCACAGAAAGAGCGTTTCCTTCCTATGCAAATATCTTGTCACAGTTATCCACTGCCATGTGCAGCATCACATGATGATTCTCATGATAATTGCTAAACAACTAGTTACATGGAGAATATTTTTAAGAATGTCTGACTTCCTCATGTTATTTCAGTGTCTTTTATTTCATTAATTACTCCTCTATGTCAGAATGAGCAACTAGAATTCTGGAACTTTATGTGTTTCTACACCTACAGGAAGTTTTAAAACTAAGAATAATTAATAAAAATAAAGAGTAAACATGTTTAGAAAAAGCTGGATATGCCCATTTTTGAGAATCTCTTGAAGAACAAGGCATGGAATAGGAACTTGAGATCTGGGACACTGCTGCTTTTGTGCTGCAGAATCTCAGGCTCCTGGTTTGCGTTCTGTTCTAATATTAGGCAGCTTCAACATCCCTCTTGAAAACAACAGTTTTCAACCTTATCTACCTTGTTGTTGTTGTTGTTTTGGTTACCTTCAAAAAAGCAGAGATAGTTTGATTTTGATCGTGTTCCAACTGCACTCAGATGAAGCACATGCATCACAGCTTACCCAGATTTCTTCATCTCATTCACTCTTTTCTTCAAGCAGCCTGTCCAAGAGACTGATGGAAGGGTGCTGCTGTTAAGTTTATCTTCATTTGGCTGGCTGCCTAGTTGGCTAGGAAGGAACCAGGAGCCTCAGATTCCCTCACAGCTCTTCAAAAGTGTGATCTCACAGACTTCTCTATCTCCAGTCCTGACATTTGGGCTGCTTCAAGAGAGGACACCACCACCTCCCACAGGACTGAGGCAGAGGCATTTGAACTGCCTTGTAAGCAGTGTTAAACTCCCTTTTTTCTAGTGACTTTGGGATTTGAGGTATGTTCTCCAAATAGAAACTAAATAAAATGTTTATTCATTAAAAGGTTTCTTTAAGAAGAATTAGCTCTCACTCACTCCACTAGGTCTTATCATAGAAAGTGTTCTAAAGGGTGAAAAATAACTTTGGCTAAATAATCCTAAGTTTCATTTAGGGTATGATGCTCAGTGGACTGCTGTTTTCCCCTCCCTGATGCATCATTTTTTCCCTAGCTTATTCTTTTTTTTTTCCCTATTCTTTTTCTTTCCGATTCCTGACTAATTGTCTGGTTTAGAGACCCAAATCAATTCTATTTCTTCTATTAATGCTGGGAATGTATGACTAGAAGAGCAAACAAAAAGCAATGACTTAAATAGATTGACACTGAAAAAAGTTTCTGAGGCCTCAGACTGGCTGTTAAAACCTTATGCAGTGTCAGTAATACCCATCAGTAAGGTTGAAATAAAAGAAAAGAAAACCATTTCCAATTTCTGTCTCTGATACTGTTCTTCCTAGCATTTTATTTAAGATAATCCTTCTTTCTTTTAAAGGGAAGCTCAACAATAGATTGAGATTGTCTAACTTAAATTTGTCTTCATTCTAAGTAAAAGAGGGTCAATATGAAATGAAAGCTACCAGATAAAAGAAGTGCTTTTTCCTTCTAAAGGGAAAGTGAATAATGGATACGATTAACAACATTCTCTCCAAAAAAAAAAAAAAAAAGATTTGCTCACCTCTTTTAATTACAAACACTTAACCTGTTTTCTTTCCTCCCCCCTCTCATCCCCACATATTTAATGGAAGACTTAAAGAATGTGCACTGGTAGCTGTTACAGAGAAAGTTCCCACCAGTGTCTTAACATGATATCCCAAACTAAATCTCACCTTTTAATACTGTAACAGTGAGCAAAGATGTTATTAATCTCTTCTTTCATAAATCTCTTTTATGAACACAACAGGAATAAAAGGGCTTCTCAAATCCTCTGAGAAGACATGCAAAAATAAGATCACAGCTGAGTATTTTCAGTGTTACTTAACACTACAAATAACATATTGAAGTATCTGTGAACATGGAAGGAAAAAGAAGTATTTAAGCTGAGCTCACAGAATGAAATATGGTTCAATAAAGGCTACCATCTTTTGTCCCATCATATGTTACCAAAATTTTGATACTGATTTTAAACAGAGCTTCAGTAGGATTAAATGTAACACGTGATGTGTCAATGAAAAAAATCTAACATCAGACAGCCGTTGACAAAGAACATTTTAATGTAAATTAATGACATAATTAGCTAAAAGATCAAACTCTGAGATCTCAAACCCAGAACTCCTTATGAGAAATGAATATTTTCTACATCAGTAAGAAATGAGATTGACCTTGTCTCAAGGTTTACAATTTCATACTATTTCAGTACATAATTAACTGGAAAAAAAATATTAATGAGAGTCATGTTTGTGACTAATATCAGTATAACTGTGTAAAATTTCACTTATAATCTGTGAGTCTTGGGAATAATAAACTATTTAAAGTTAATATTTTACAATACAACAGTATAGAGAGTTACACATCTGTCCCAGCTTAGAAGCTTTAAAACCACTTTCCCCTCCTCCCTAATAAATGTCACATTGATATTTCATGGTTCCTATGGAGAACATATTTTATGGAGAACAGCTTAAGTGAATTTGTGCTGCCATGGTACCCATCACAGTACCAAACCAGAACAATTCAGAATTTAATCTCTTTTGCTGGAACTGGACAGGAGAAGACTTTTAGGCAGCTTTAAAGGTAGCTTTATTCTAAAGCTACACAAATCAGTGGGATTTAATGACACTTCTAGAAGCATGAGAATGGAATTTTGTATAACCAGAACTTTAAACCATTAATAATTCTCCCATGTAATATCCTTGTTAATTTTTATCCATTTTGCTCTGCCCTGGTCCACAGTAATAAGGTTAGTCAAGCATGATTTATCTTTGGTAAACCTATGCTGCATGTTCTCAATTATCTTCTTCTCCATCAAATGACCAAAATGGCTTCCAAGAGGATCTTCTCTGTGCCGTTTTGAGGAACTCAGCTGAGACTTTCAGGCCTACAGTTTTCTGGATCATCCTTCTGGTCTTTTGTGAAGATGGCTGCAACATTTGCATTCCTTCAATCACTGGGGTCCTCCCCAAGTCTTCAACGATGACAGAGGGTAGCCTTGCAAGGATATTGCCAGTTCTCTCAGCACCCTCCAGTGCAACCCGTCAGGTTCTATGAACTTCAACGGGTCAAATTCTCTCACATAATCCCTGGCTCGGTCCTTATCTTCTTCTCCTCCTTGAACCATGCTTCAAGCACAGAGGCCTGGGAGACTGAAGCAGTGAAGACTAAGGCTAAGAAAGCCTTACCTGTGACAGCTGTTACCAAAATACCTACGCCATTCAGCAAAGGACTCACATTTTCTTGTTCAGCCCTTATGGTCCTAAGCAGGAATATACCATTACATACAGCAACAAGATTTGGTACATCTGCCTAAATGAGGATAGCCACATTGTCATGTGGTCAACAGCGAATGCAGAAAAATAGACACTTTATGATGCAAACCAACTCATACACCAGCAGATCCTAAGAGTTCTTTCCATTCCCTTTAAAACTCCATCTTACCCCATTCCCTGAAGTGGCTAATTGGTGACTATTGAATCACTCCCAAAAAGAGGGTGGTCAAGGAGGGAAAGGAGCAGTGCACAGTGGACAGATGTCTGAAAATAAGCTGAGAGTAAGAAAATTAGAACTCCAATAAGCACATGTCATAGTGAAGAAGCTTATGAACTGCGGTAAAGCCCTGTGTATGCCCTGCAACAGAAACAGAAGCTGAAATGTCACATTTCCACACCTTCACACAGGGCACCACTCCAGAAAGACCTATCTGTTATCAAACCCCATTTTTTGCTTAATCTTTCTAATTATAAATCCAGTGAATACTTCTGGTTCCCCTTTTGGCTTGTGCTGCTTGTCCCGCGCATTGTATGGCCTGTGGCAGTTTCCCAATTGCTGTCAATTGCGTATCTTCTCCTGAATGATTCAGTTACTGTTGCCTCTTGGTACCATGTGGGAGGGATAGATTACATCTCATAGGAAAGGACAACTAATAAAGTAAATTTTTTAAATGAACCACCACTTCTAGGGAAGTAATTGGGGTACTTTTGGAGGAAATAGTGTCTCCCCTGGTTTAATCCTACTTAGCCTCTCCCTAATGTGATTTTCTTTATGGTTAAAAAATGAAGTGGTTCAAATGTGGTTCAAAAAGGCCTTTTATTTAAAGTGATTTAAAGGATGAAAGATCCCAGACCATCTCTGCTTTCCTGCAAGTTAGAGGAACCTCAGTCTGTAAAACTACTTGTCATTAATGAAGCTAAGTGATGTATATTACCTTCAGTTTAGTCTAGCAAAATTTACGTTCACTATGAAGAAAGATTTATTTATAAATGAGGTCAGGAAGCTCTCAAACACCAAACACAGACTCTTCGGCTTTGTTTCTAATGCTATGCATAGAAGCAGCCACATAATCCAGCTGGAAATGACAGGCAGAAAGATGTAATACACAGTAATTCACAGAATTAGTTTTCTTCCCATTTTTTTGCTATTATGGGAAGAGTTTCCAGTTGCACACCATCTGCCAGCTGTATGAACAAATGTAACTGGACACACAGATACAATCCAATGATGGCGACAAAACCAAGAACAGAAGAGATGTGTTGATAAACACGTGAAAATTCATAGTAGATAATTTTTAGGCTCTTTCCTCAGAAATTATACATAAGACTTAAGACTTTTTGAGCCATCCAAATGGCTTCATTTCTTTTTTTCGAAGTTGTTAATTTATGTTTAAGACACTAAATAATTCCAAGGAAAGTTAATTTGTTACTTTTTTTAATTTATAAAACTAGTCATATAAATGAGGATCAGACTTCATTCACTTATAGAAGTTAACACCTACACTGAGAAGTGAAATGAAAACAATAATCTTAATAGAATTTCTTTACAGATTATTCATTATGCTGTGCATTTCCCATCAACTTTTATTATGCTCTAAAGTGTCCCAAGAACATTGTATGTCTAGCAGAATTTCTTTAATTAGGCATCAGTTCTTTGCAAGATCCCCAAATTTTCTTCAGGATTCCCCTTTGAATTGGTGGAGTATACATACCTAATGCCTTCTTCAGCAAAATTTGTTTTCTTTCTGCTGGAGTTGAATCAAGTCACTGCAGTGATCAAGGTCTTAAATGCTTGGAAACAAATTTATTTCATATGTAAAGGATCTGGCGTTCGTTTTACTGTAATAGACTTGCATCAACCAAAGGCAACAGTAAATTTGCATTTTTCTTTTCCTCCAAGTTTCCAACCATTTTTATGTATGCAGTTGTCATTTCTCTGGTATTTAAAAATCCTCTTTCCAGGCTCTTCCATGATGAAGTCACTGCTAATATGAATTTATAAAAGATATGTGTTTATCCAGCCTCAGGCATGATCTGCTGGGCTTTGGAGAAGTGCTTTCACTGTATAGATCCAGGCATTTGCAAGATGCATACAGCAGGAACAGCCTTTATGGGATTTTTGCATTGCCAGTTGGGAGAAATGGGTTCCTCCAGAAAGAAATTCAGGAACTGTATGTGTCTCTTGTGTATCGTAGAAATAGAGACATTAATGAGAGTTGCAAGGTTATCTAGCAGTTGAGCAGTTGTGGATGCCCATTCTTATCTGCCCTTTTCTCAAGGTTCATGGTATAGCCTCCCACTCAAATGTTATTTCTTATGGCAGGATTTAGAAGCATGTTTTCTGCTTGCAGTGTCGTAGCAAGAAAAAAACCCACCAAAGTGCTGTAAGTGTGAGGAACTAATGAAAGTTTTATGTCTGATACTGCCTGAGTTGGGAGCCGGTATGCAGCGCTTCAAAGCAGTGATCCCAAGCTTTTTATTGGTGTATACAGGAATAATCTCTGGCTTCAGGGGTCCTTAAGCTGAGCAAAGTGCTGAGAGGAAAGTATCTGATAAATCAGGATAACGCAGTTTTAAGTTCTGGTATCTCATTACTTTCCATAGCTCTTAGAATTCAAGCCAGGCCTGGGGAGCTGAAAGATATCAGATCTCTAAACTAATCCTGTTTTCTTGTCTTCATTCCACATCAGTAAATGTTGCCTTTTGCTGCTGCTATTAGAGTAAGTAAATTAAATAGGTTTTTCCTTTCGTACACTGATAAGCAGAGGCCTGGGGCATGGACTAGTGGGTGCACTGACTCAGACTTTGGTACAAATTACAGAAAAGAGAAAAGTATATGCATACAACAGAGTACAGTCTCTATTAGGATATGAACGAGATATCTGGGGTGCAGCAGAGCTTTGCAGTTTATTTCTGTGTCTGTGTGCCTCTTATGCCTCTGGAAATCTTTAGCGAAGTTGCTTTCAGCCCAAAAGCTATATATTTCATTTTTGTCAGCTCTGTCAGTATTGCTTGCTTTTTTCAATCTCTCATCTTGGGAGGTCTTCTGCCACCAGGATGACAAGGATGTGTTGATTCACTGACCTGTTTCTGGTCTACATGGAGGAGGTACTCAAAAATGTCAGCTTGCTTTTCTTCCACCATCCTTCTATCGTTGTTTTTTCTTCCCTTGTTCATGCTGACATAGCTCTTACACTATTTTTGTTTAATTCCAGTCACAGAATTCTACATTCCTACTGTAAGTGTTAAATAACCAATCTCTTTCACTCTTTAACAGATGAAAAGAGTATATTTAAGGTCCAACTGACTTTTCCTCTCTTTCACTTTTTTCTTTAAAGTGTGGAAAAAGCCTCCCCTCTGTATAAGCTCCTATGGCTGGCTAAAATTGATGTCAAACTGATTTAATTCACAATGCTATTTAGATCCCTTCTAAATTTCATTCATCAGATAGATAGATATGAAAAATATGTTTTAGAATGAAAGTATTCACTCTCTTGTACAGTCGTTTATTTATCCTTAACTATGAAGATATCCTTGCATAATTTATTCATATATAAATGGTGTGCTGTAGTTATATCTATTTGGAAACATGGATCTGATCCGGACTCTCAACTGGACTTTGGTAACTAAAAGAGGACAATCATTTTCTATATAAGAACAAAATAAGAAAAAGCCTCACTGAAATAGTCTAGGAGGAAGACTCACCAGGTGAGCGGCAGAAGAGTTTAATTTATGTCTTTGCTGCAGTTTATTTTTACATTCTTAGGCAAAATGAAATACCCATAGAAAAAAAAGACTGAAAAAACCTCATTGCACACAACTAACTACTTGCCTGGTAGCTAATCAGGACGCTTGAAAATACCTGCGCAGGAGAAAGAATAAAGCTTAAGCTCTTAGTTAAAATCAGACACTGCAGGGAGAAGGGCAAGACATTTCACAGACAAGTCTCCACTACCTTCATCCTGGACTAACAGATGAACACAACACACTTTGTCACCTTCAAAAATCACAACCTGCTCTCTGTGTAAAGTATCATTCAGAAGTGGTGCAGTGAGGGCTCTGAGGTAACACCTGAATCAGAGTCAAGAGCCTTCTGCTCTGTGGTATCCAGATTTATTACTGCAATTGCACAGCAGCAGACATTCACATGACCTGAGGGAGGAAATGTTTACTTATACAGAAGTGTCATAAGGTAGCATTTCTAGGCTCCAGCTGCCTTTCCAGGGTGGAAAATTCCTCCATAGGTTCTGCACCAGACCTACTAACTTAATGGAGATATCTCAGATAGCCTAGGTCAAGTCAAATGTCATTGAAATTTTTTTTCCTGTGTTCTACCCTACGACATGAGTTTTGGGAACCAACTCAAAACCAAATGGTGGCGTCTGTTAAAGCACATAAATATAATTTTCCAAATGTAGGTGCCACCACACATAGCAGGGGTTTAAGTCCCCATTATAGTCAATGCAGATCTAGTTAGTAAAGCCTAGGCAATGATTCAAGCTAAAATATTCACTTAATGATTGGCCAGTTTAGGTGCTTTTGATCTTAGTGGTTAGCAGCCCAAATGAGGGCATCTAATAAGTGGCTGCATTATGGAGAAAAGAAAGGAGCTCAGAAATGGGTAGAAGGACATGCTGCCTTCCTCATTACTCATCTCCTGCCTCTAGAAAACAGCACTGAGCAAGAGTGATTTAAAAGTTTCCTATCATCAAGGGCTTAGATAAGCCGGGAAGCCTTATGATGCAGTGGTGGAAGTGGGTTTTGGCAGCTTTCTCAGGTTGGAGGAAGAAAAGAGCTAGAGTAGTTCAGGTGCTGTTTTTACATATATTATTTCCTCAGTTTGACTTCCAAAAGTTTTCTTCCTCTAAACAAATACAACAAATCTTTTTGTGTGGTGTATTCCTTTAGCAATCTCTCTAAGTTACCCTCCTGGGAATAGATCATCTCATTCCCTGTTATTCTCACATCACCTTGAACAATACTGAAAGGAATAATTTGTGTATTTTTTTTCATTTGTTTCTGATGAAAACAGTATATATAATCACGGTCTTTGTGTACGTCTGTATATCCCTCTGGCAACTTTTGAAGCTGCTATCTAATTTCAATCAAGACTAGAGCTCTCATTGAGCAACCCCTAAAATCAGTAAACTGAGTAAAAGAGAAATCAGGATTGAGAATTCATAAGTTTGCTCCCAATAATCACAAAATTATGGAATCATAGAGTGCTTTGGGTTGGAAGAAACCTTTAAAGGTCATCTAGTCCAACCCCCCTGCAGTTAGCAAAAACATCTTCAACAAGACCAGGTTGTTCAGAGCCCTGTCCAACCTGACCTTGAATGTTTCCTGGGGTGGGACATCTACCCATTCTTTGGGCAACGTGCCAGTGTGTCCCCACCCTCACTGTAAAAAAAAATTTAAAATTCTTTCTTGTATCTAGTCTAAATCTGTCCTCTTTTAGTTTAAAACCATTAGCCCTTGTCCTGTCACAACAGACCTTACTAAAAGATGGACCACATCTTTCTTACAGGCTCCCTTTAAATACTCGAAGCACCCAGTAAGGTCTCCCTGCAACTTCCTCTTCTCCAGGCTGAACAACCCCAACTCAGCCTGTTCTCATATGGAAGGTGCTTCAGCCTTCTGATCATTTTTTGTGGCCCTCCTCTGGATCCTCTGCAATAGATCCAAGTTTTTCCTGTTCTGAAGACTCCAGAGCTGGATGCAGGCTTCCAGGTGAGGTTTCACCAGAGCAAAGTAGATGTCAAGAATCACTTCCCTTGACCTGCTGGCCATGCTTCTCTTGATGCAGCCCAGGATACTGTTGGCCTTCCGGGCTGCAAGCTCACATTGCTGGCACATGTCCAGCTTTTCATCCACTAGCTGCCCTAAGTCTTTCTCCACAAGTCTGATCCTGTACGTAGAATACAGTATTAAAAATCAAACATGGCGTCTTGCTTCCAAAATTCTCTGTGAGAAAGGCTTTTGCATACAGGCACAGATAGCAGAAAAGATCAACATAATTTGATTTAAAAGTCAATCGACATAAGACATGAATCCATAGGAAATTAAGTTACATTCATTTATAATTGAATGTGATTGCAACTGAAGAGCGTGTGATTGACATTATAATTTTAATGAATGCAAACATTAATGTAAATAAACTAACAGTTTATATACAAAGTAGGTATACAGGAAAGTTACAGTTTTAGGAAGTATTATTCAATGAATTCATTCAACAGGAGACATCCATTCTGCCTTGCTGAGAAGCAGTTCCAGTTTCCATTGATGTATTTACAGGCTTTTAAGGTGGACTTCTCCATTTCAGAGGAACTATCTCCTTAATATTTTCAAAGGCAGAAGAATTTCACACTTCTCTGAATGCCACTTGACTGCACGTTAAAATGTTAACAGCTTGTGAGAGTGCTAATTAGAGCATCATAGAATTTATTTGGTTTCTTTGACACTAACTTAACCAGAAGATGAAATTTAATCTGTTATGAAAAGCTGAGGATTTTACTTCTGTCTTCATGTCTGAGGAAGAAATCTTAAGAGTCAGAATTCATTTTTCAAGTTACATGACTTTTTATCATATTCTTGTATACTTCAAGGTTCCACAGAGACTTGTCACTGGCAGACCTGTTCGGTTTGTATTGGAAAAGATAAACCACTGTACCCCTTTTCCTCACTCAGCTCTTCTCGACATGAGGCACATAGCTTACAAACATGTACCTACTCCCAAGTAATGGAATTAACACTAGAGCTATTGTGTCACACATATATATGTAGATAAATGTCCGTGGAACTGTGACCCAAATAATTACTACTTGGCTTTTGTAGCTGCATATACACGTACAAATGGGGTCACAACTTGTTATTGTTCTTGAATGGGACCCAAGATTTTTTAAAAACCTGACAACAATTGTTCATGTCAACTGCTTTGAAATCTGCATCTTAATATCTGGAAATTATTAAAAGTTTATCTTGTTCTTCTTATCACTTACTTTCTCCTGGAAAAAGATTGATGCTTGATTTCAGTCTACCTCATGTAATTTAACTGTTTGATGAAACAGAACTTCTGAGATTAGATAGATAGATAGATAAAAGCCTATCTTCCCCGTGTAGCCAGCAGAGACAAGTACATTCTTTAGAAATTATCTGTTATTTAACTGACTTTAAAAACGGACAAAAACCCGAAAGTTTTGAAAAATGTTAGTATCTCACTTTTTAAAACTAAAAACTGTTTTTATTTGCATGCTTCTTTCATCTGCATTGTCTGTATCAGGGTGGGAACTGGAGGTATCTTTGGAATATTTGGGAGGTTTCCTCATGAAACATTTATAGTGCATTCAACTACACAGTGAAACTCTCAAAAGCAATTACAAGGACTTTTAGAAGAAATTTTAATTAATTAATTAAATTCCATTAATTTATCTAACAATTTAGTAATTTGCTTCTTTTTAATACACATGCATTAGAAGTGACAATGACAACTGAATATTGTTTTAAAGGTCAGATTACTTAATTTTAGTATTAATCATTCATGTTTTAATAAGGCATAGTACATATGTAGAGGGACTCTTTTGTCAATACACGAGTACCAAGATGTTTACAGTTTCATTTTTATGATGTAAATCACAATGTTTATCTGTAAAACACAAAAAACCTAACTTGCATTTTGTAAACATTTTGTTACTTTCCTGTTAACAGAAAGTATGTCCTTTCATGAAGAGGCACTGGATGTTATGAAAATGTCATGTGAACTTTGATTTAATAACCACCTCTACATGAACATGAGATTTTAAAAAAGAGCACTTTTCCTGCAATACTGATTTTACTTCAGCTAGTATATGGGTAATTTGGTCTACTTGGATACTTCTTAAAATGCTTCCACTGACACATCTGAAATAGAAATAAGAAGAATATCCCTTAAAGTATTATACCTCACATAAGAAACAGAATTGGTTTTGCTTTCACAAAAATCACCTGCTATTATCTCACCTGCACAGCGATACCAAGGAAAGCATTGCCTACGAAAATTGTGACTAGGGCCCTGAAAATGACGAGATCTCTTAGGAAAGATCAGTGTCTTTTTTTTTTTTTTTTAATTGACCACTTAGCTTTTTCTGTAAGACACAGAAGTGTTAAAATATGTCTTTATTTTAAGAAGACTTGAATAGGAAAAGATTGTAGGACATAGATCTTTAAGAGCACCAAATATCCTCAGTCTCAAACACACAGAAATTGCATAAATCGAGCCATGCAAGATGCCTGAATCAGGAGCTCCTGCGAAGATAGCGCTCAGGAGATCTAAACAGGACACATTTCATCAAAACTGACTATGTAAGAGTATGAAACTGGCCAGATGTAAAGTGCTTCAAATACACAAAGACAATAAAATTAATTCTCTCTAGCTACACTGTCTCCAGAAAAGACTGTGATTATAATGTTATTCCCTATTTATTGTTATGCTGGACTTCTATTCTTATACATGCTGCTGTATGCTTTATATATCTTAGGATAAACTACATCAAATGGCATATCTGTATATTTATACACAAACATATGGTCTAAAGCAAGAATATATATTGATTAAGAAGTTGAAATTATTTCCAGAATCTTTCCATCTTCTCAATGGTTTTGTGAGGGTTAAAATATATGTACTATGTTAGGAAAGA
>NW_010428488.1:65169-70083 GCF_000710305.1 Buceros rhinoceros silvestris
CTGGAGAAAGAAACAGTTATTGCACGTTATTTACATTAGAAAGATATTGTTCCAGGAGTCACATGGAAAAGAGCTTTTAGCAAAAAAAAAGACTCGACTGGAAAAAAGTGAAGTAGCATAGGAGGCTTTTTGCTGACAATTAATTTTTTTCTGGTCCCATAAGCATTATTATCCCCTTATCCCTGGTTGTCGAAGGCAACAGAAACACTTGCTCTTCAGCTTGTCAAAATAAGATGTGAATCACACCTGAATTTCCTGGTTTATAAATCTGTGTAGCAGTTTGTAAAGAGTAAAGTATCATTGTTTTATGTGGTTGTATTTTTGAAAGTTTTTTTAATTTTTTTTTTCCTTGGTAGAACAAATACTTCCTGCATACTTGGAATAAGATTTTCCCACGCCTTTGCATACAGCTGATGTGTTTTTGGTCAACTTAATGCTCATTTTCACTTAAAAATATAAGCTTTACCGTCTACGGTCCATCATAGAACTAATTATCTGTCTTCCTTCCTGCATCAGTTCCTTTTGCTACATGGCTGCTCTCACAGAAAGACATTTTATGACAAAGCGCTTGTAATCTGGAACACCAATGTTTTCATTGGTAACCGTAATCTTCTTCAGAATGTTGCAAGTATCAAAGCTTCCTTCAGCAGTCCACATACTTCTCTCGTCGAGACACATAAATGGCCCTTGGAAAATACAGTTGCACTCTCTTCCAGTAGTATAAAAGAGTTGTGGCCTCATCTGGCTTTGCATGCATTAAAAGAAGGGAGAGCTTTTCTCTAAATTTCTGCAAGCTCTTCCAAAGAAATCCGTTATTTATGTAGAACATAAAGTAGTAGTGGTATTATGTTAAAGTAGTAATGGGATTGGTTAGTATTAATGTCATTAGTAGTTAGTATTCATTAAAGTAGTGGATATTATGTTAAAGTAGTAACGATATTGCATGCACCCTTGAGCTCAAAAAGAGTGGTTTGGCATTCAAGTTATAATAAAAGCTCAATGGTGCAGTACTAGATGAAACATGACCAACAGAGTATGTAGCAAGGAACAGGATACAAGACCAAACAAGACATGTATTTCCCCTACAATAAGGTGGTCATACATGGACACACAGATAGGAGGCCAGAGTAATTAATTCTGCATCCTCAGACCTGAAGTAGATGCCAGCACATCTGTTTGATTTCCTGTGTACAGTCGAAGGATGTCTGCATTTATGGGAAGCTGCAGCAGGCTTTCACAAAATCCTAGTTATGTTGTATCCTAAAAAGAGGTTTTATGCAGCTCTAAAGGTTGTAATTTTTTTGCGACCAGTAGTCAACATTTGTATATATGTTTGAAACGTTTGGGGATTATAGCTAGCATAGCATAAACACTTATGAACTTTGAGCTAAGGTCATTTAATATTCCACTATACAAATATATTACTCCATTAGAAAACAAAGGCATAGTCATGGTGTTTTGGCACCTTCTAGTTATTAGAATCAATCAGTTACAGAAAATGATCATGTAAGTCTGTGAACGTTACCCTTTCTAAACTGCGGCACTACTCAATCTTCTGTATTTACACTGGACAATGTAAAACCTTCCTCCTTGCTGCACCTACATTAATGCTTTTGTATGTTCCTTGAGACATATTTTCTCTTAATACTTTTGATTAGTGTTCTAATTACCTTGCACCTGTAACAAAGTCAGCAGAGTGATACAGTATTCTAGTTCCACAGTAAATAACACGTTTTATGTGTAACCATACAGCAGATATTTCAGAAGAAATGAAGTTAATTTTTAAAAATAAATCTAAAAAAAAAAAAAAAAGAAATAATCATTTAAGGATTTTCTTTGCTGAAAGAAAAAGATTCCTGGGACCTTTTCATAATCATTTCTGTTGAGAATATGTCTCTAACTTAATTATGCACTTGACAATATTAGTCAAATCATTCTTTTTCCCATTTGTATGATAACAAAGTGAGGATTAAGCAAGGTTCCCTGCTATTGCTTTCCTGCAGGAGCTAATCCACAAAGAAAAAAAACAGGAAAAGGAAAAAACCCAACCCCCCACACATAGAACATGCTGGGCTATTATACAGTTAAGAAGATATTTTCACTGCATACCTATAGGCTCTGTCCTTGCATGTGTCTCTTCCTTTCATCATTGCAGAAAATTTGCAAATATATATCTGCCTGCCTATCTTGCTTCATCCTTCCTCAAACACATAAAAACATAATTGATTCACTGACATTTCAAAAACCCCTCATTTATAGCATACAGAGAATGTCTTCATCAATACTTGGGAAAAAAAGGTGAAACCTGAAACCCAGGAAAAATTCGTGTATTTTTTTATTTCCATCCATGTATTTCTGATAAACTGTGTGTTCAAGCAGATAAATAACTACTTTGGGCTCTCTCCGAACTGTGCAATTACACTAAACATAAAAGCACATTTTGGAAGCCTTAGTTCAGCTAGGTTATTCTGTGACCTGTTCTCATTCTGATAGGAAGTTCAATGAGCATATTGAAATTCCATGTGAATCATAAGTACACACAAGACTAACAATGACAAGATCTAGACGTTTGATGGTTGCACCTGTGATCTGTGGACAGAAGATTTTACAGAAGGTCAATGTATTAATATTACAGTGATCTGCTTAATGTCTAGTGATAAGCTCATCATCATAACTTTTAGACCTCACATTAATATAAAAAAGTGGTATGGTTTTAATCAGAAGGTGCAACTTGCCCTTAAAATTTATTAAAATAATTTACTTGAAGGCACCTTATGATAATATAACAAGAGGATCAGCAAAGTATAGGATGGAAAAAACAACAGCATTACAGTGCACACTGCATTTTAGTTATTCTACATGATGCTTATTATCAAGGAATATTAATTATATCTTCCTCTGTTTCCTCATTTTTGTGTGTTCTTTTCAGAATCTACTTTTCTGCCTTTTTTAATACATTAAGAAAATATTAAAAACTAGTTCAAGGGGGTTTTTTTGTTTTTTGGGGTTTTTTTTACAAAATCATACTGTATTCGTTTAAAAAAAACCCCTTGTTTTCTTATTCCTGCTTTCCCCTTTTTATCTTTATGGAACTCTGGACAAATCTTAGGCAATTTCATATCTGTTTTCAAAATTTTGTGTGAATATTTTACTTCAGAAGGATTCTAGGTATAAACAGATAGTTACAATGCCAGAAATATATTTTAATTAATGTCTGATGTCTCTTTCAATTACAGAGTCTTTTGAGAGGGTATATAGGTAATTTTAATTATCTCACTATATTACTTATCATATGATCCTGAAATGGGAATGCCTTGAATATTTAAGGTTTTGAGTTGGTTTTGTTTAAATAAATCTGTTCAAGAGGAGAGCCATCCTAACAAGCAGTATAATGCTTTGTGCAGGTACCTCAGCTCTCTAGCAGAACAGTAAAGGAGCCAGAACAACCAGGACAACTGTGCTGTAATGGATTTCAGCACTGAAATTCTACTAAATTATCAAGATATAAAAAAAAATTGCTTAAAATCCCTGTGGTGAAGAAAGTCTTGCCTGTGCACACACATCAGGTAGAATAAGGCCCTTCCACCCTTCATACACTTCAAGAGTGAACTCCATCAAATAGCTTTTCCTAGTTACTGATCCCTGACATTTCGTTGAAGGGTTATCAGTTTGTCAGCTTTCTTAACTGCAGTTAGTTTTGAATGCTTTGAAAACAGTTTAGTTTTTATTGCCATTTACAGCGAGACCAGTTTTCTCAAATGCTGATTTTTAACTCATCTAAATGGATGAATGTCTAGCTTCAAGGTAAGTGATACTTGATTCATAGTTCTGTACAATGCCATTCCCTTGAAAAGAACTACATGAAATAGGAACATCAAGGATAATTGCTTTGCAATGAGCTTCAGGTCTCAGCTCCACTCTTTTTCGAGATTCAGAAGTAAAGATTAAGCCTCAAGGGTATTTAGGAAAGAAAACCCAACAACCTACCAGTCAAATGGCAGAATCTCTCTCCTCCTCCTTCTCTTTCTCACACTTCAAGAGTAACTTCTAACACACATGTGAGCTGTGTACTGTGAGCATTTGGATCAAAAGCTACCCCTGTGTAGACTCGGTGATGGATCAAGATTTAATTTGTTACAGGAGATCTTTGATAAAGCAAATGGAAGAAATAAAAGTAAGGCTGGAAACAGGGCTGTTTTTTAATCGCTCTAGCAGTCTCGCAGAAGGCTGGTCTTGGTCAAGTTATTAATTTAATGAAGTACCATATAGCAACTATAATTAGTTAGTAATCTCATAGAGCATTTTACTTCAAACTCAGCCTGCTCGTAGGAGGTAGACAGCACTGCCATTGGCAAGTAGAAGTGCTCATTTTTTTGTGCGTAATATGGTAGGACTGCTGTTCTCTCCCTTGCACCCTATTTGCGTGATGAGCCTTTAGAAGAAAAGATCTTTCTGTGATTAACTATCTAGCTCCAGTGCTAAAAGCAGCAGACTACACTTTGCACTGCTTTAACTTAACAAGGGTAGACTACCTCCACTGCAATTAGATCTCAGGGAGATGTGACATCAGAAAAGCAACCTGTAAAACTTGTCATTGATACAGACTTGTAATATTGATAATCTCTTAAACTGGTAGTAATCTTAGACCTATATTGACAGAACCTAGTATTAAGCTTTTGTCTGAGATGCCTACACTTCCTCACAAGAAGAAAGGAACGAGGAAAGAATTGTAAACAATGTTTTCTATAAACATTAACTTTCCTCAGTGCTCTAGTTGTTCATCTTCTCCTCTATCCATATACCAAAATGGCAGCAAAATTTACCTGTAAATAATAATAATTTTAAAAATAACCAATTTGCCTTAAAACCTATCACACAATTTCTAGGGAGGTGTTAAGGGTCGAGGGACCGATA
>NW_010428489.1:0-2656 GCF_000710305.1 Buceros rhinoceros silvestris
GGCGGGGCTGTCCCCGGCGGGGAGGCGTGAGGCGGTGCTGGGCAAAACGGGCTGACCGCAAGTAACGAGTGATTTAAACTGGTCTGCACGCTCTCCCCTGGAAAACAGCTTTTCTGTATCAGAGCATTGCTTGCAATAGTGTCTAGATTGCCTCGTAGTTCTTCCTGAAGGAATTGCTCCAAGCCGTGCTTTACATTAAGAAAGAAACGGCAACAAAATAAGTACTAAGTTCTGCTTAGAAACCTCGGTCTAAGCCAGCCCGTTACCGTGAGGCAGGTGGAGAACATGATGGGTACTGATACCAAACCAGAAGAGAGTGGTGGTGTTACCTGGTACCCGTCTGCGGTGCGGTGCTTTTGCTCTTAAAAGCTTCCAAGTGCAACGTGGTTCACATGCGGCGTAGCAACATTAAACAAAACACTGGTGTTTATTACTTGTGTTATCTTGGCGCGCAGGAGCCCCAGTCACAGGCTGGGATGCCATTTTGCAAGATGCTGTACAAACGGAACAAAGAGCACATGTCCTGAGTACGTAACAAAAGACGGCAGTTTAGACGCAGGTAGGTGGCAGAGTGCAAGCAGGCAATGAGATACTGGGTCAACATCGTAGTGGTCGAAGCTATTTTTGCTGCATTTTACCAAGAAGTGGCGAGATTTCAGAAACAAAATATGTCTGAGGAAAGGTTTACACAAGTGTGTTGAAAAGCATAACTGAAGATGTAGATTTCTTTGAAAATTTAGCAAGTGAAAAATGGAGAAACTGCGATTCTGAAGGCAAAGCTGTCAGAATGAATTTCAGCTAGAAATGCTGGGGTATGATAAGCTAAAGGATGATGCAGTCAATAAAAGTGCTTGATATCATCCTAGGGAAGCAAGGAAGGACCCATTAGTTGGGACATTTACATACATGTAAAAATACTAATAGAAGATTTAGAAGATTTGCAGTTCTCCGTGTCTCTCTGACAATTCTGTACACCAGCAATGGGAAGCCTGTGTAGTATTTCCTACTTGTGATGGGCCGTTTATCGTCGTTTCCTTCAGCATTCACATCCTGCTGCCGGAATTGTAATTTTTCCCGCCTTCTGTATTTTTTCTTTTCTGTCTTTGCCTTGCTTTTTCCTTTTTTACTCTATCACAGTTTCTTTCTTCTCTTTTTAAGCTTCTCATAGAGCCTTCTGTAAGTTAGAAATAAAATGTATGGACTGTACATCGGAGGCTGGGCCACACCAGGCACAGACAGCTGGCCTGGTATTTAGTTATGACAGCAACATGAACTGGGCACCCAGACCCAACCCCCAGCAGAAAGAAAGAAGCTCTTGCTGAAGGCAATTGATCTGATGCTAACACAGGAATATGATTTTCTCACCTGTGGTGTGACTTTGACTATAAAGAGAATTTTGCACCAGTAGTCCAGAACTGGACATCTACCCTTTAAAATTACAGACTGATATGAGGTGACTCATCTATGCGTGAACCTCATGCTGTGTGAACTCTCTAGACAGGAAGCAGTGGAGAAACCTGTTTCCTTGTGCCCTTTTCCACAGAGCATTCTCTCTAGCGTACAAATAAACATTATTTTCCCACTTTCAGAAAGCTATTATTTTGAAACAACCTCTTTCTCTTGACCTTTCTTCTGTCACAGCCTCCTTTTTCCATACCACTTGTGAGAAACAGAACAGAAATTCCACTGATGGTTACAAAACACTGGGATCTGTTGTAAACCCATGGGAACCATTCTTGGAGAGAACTGCTTCTAATCAGCAGGGGAATCGCAACTGCCGGCCACAAATGTTCTCCCTAACAGCCAAGTAATCTTTCTGGTTGTCACATTCCAGACCTTCTGCTGCATGGCCATCACCGAAAACACTGCTTAAAGATCATGATGTTTTCCCAGCAGCGCTGGGCCTGTTTCCCACTGAACTCCCAACTAATCTGTATTTCGGGAGCTGAAAGGTGTTTCAGTGCATTCAAAAGTTCAAGTGGATGGGTCATGGTGCCCTCCACGTGGTGCCACCTGTGCTGCCTGTGGGTCTGTGCGAGGATGGGTCTTACTCTTGAGTAACACTGAAGAGAAAAGAAAGGTCATTTTCCTCACATCTGGTTCTGTCCTCAAATAGGAGCACAAGATAACATCAGTGAAAGCACTGAGCCACCCCATATCATCTCTGCAACTGAAACAGTGATGGAAAGCATCTGTTAGCAGCAATGCAAGGAAGTACATGGAACGGGTGTGGATAATAGCCAAATGCTTAAAAGTTTTAGGAGGATTTTGCTACCAGCTGGTAAAATGGAGAATTCCATAGCCAGGCATTTTGTCATCCGGCGATACCCATGTGAAACCAGAAATCTGTCTTCTGCTAAATATTTATATGGTACATTACCTGGATGCTTTGAATAACAAAATTCATGGCATCAGCATCAGCAGTCTTTAAAAAAAAAGTTTCATAGGGAAAGAATTCCCTTAAAGTTTGTTTTCATTTAGAAGTACAGTTGTTCCAGAATAGTTATTTGCACCCTGTTTTAACTCAGCTGTGCTAAAGTAAACACATCCTCAAGACAGAAGGAATAGGCAATATATCTGTCTCTGTACATGAGGCATTCACTCTGTAGCTGGTGTTTGGTCTTATCTTAAAACTGACTTTTTTATAGCATTATAG
>NW_010428489.1:2800-43837 GCF_000710305.1 Buceros rhinoceros silvestris
TATGGTATTATGCTGATAGCTTTGTGGAAGTGAAAGATCTGCTAGTATTTTCAATATGGTATAAATATTCTGGCATGCATGACTTCTCAGTTAACAGTTTATTAAAGAGAATGCAAAAGGGGATGGCAGCATCTTCTAAGTGTCTTTTTATGTGAAAATTCTTGCTGCAGAGAAAATTAGAGTTGTTCCTGAAAAAAAACCCCTATTCATGTATGAGGTTATTTAAGGATAGGCTCTTCCTCTGTAAACCCATATGAGGACTTGCCATTTAGTCAATACTTGAACCATTGCTGCACACCTCAAACCTACGCCAGCTGCTGCGTTACCAGCATCTCGAGCAATTGAGTAATCATTTTGTCACTGCTTGAGTTTAAAAAAATTCTCCATAAGCCAATTATCATTACGTTGAAGATAAACCACCTTATAATCCCTCTTTGTAAAAACGAAAACTATGTAAGTATAAAATTGCACTGCAAGAAATGCCATGCTATTCCAGCACAGTATATCTGTTTTGCTTGGGTTGCACTGATATAATAAAATCAACACAATTAAATCAATTCATGGGAATGTGTCTCGTGAGTTTTTTTAACATGCTTGATATGAGGCCTGAATCGTGTCTGGCCTTCTACATGCTACTGCAGGGCAGCACAAAACATTTCAGAGCTCTGGAAAAGTGAAAGATACTTGCAGACCCTGTAATAAAAACATTAAAATTGATGACAGTGAGAACAGCCCCTCCATGTTAACCCAGCGTGTGTTTGCTCAGCCTTGGGGTCACACCAAGCTATCAAAAAAGTATCAGTGTCTCCTGGCAGTCCACACTTCTCTTATTAGTGTGTGGAGGCAGGAGAGAGAAATTCTACTTTAGAAAGGACTAAGGCAGAGGGGACCACATCTAGAGTGTGTCATAACATCAGAGAGCCTAAAATATGTTTCGAAGTAGTTTGCACTTCCTTGCTTGTACAAGCCTGACCTAAACACATTATATAATATTTAAGAACCTACTGCACTGGTGAGACTTGGTTCACCACCGTATCCTTCACACCGTTAGAATGGCCTGCAGGGATATGCTGTTGTGAATCTGGAGTAACACGGTGGTGAGTTAATTCCAGGAGTCTTTCTAAGGCCATAATTTGACTGTGTGATATGTTTGTCAGCATTTGGCCCCAAACACATAGGATGAAGAGTATTGCACACAGAACATTCACAGGTTGTAGTGCAGCAGCAGTATATAGTTGTCCGTGTGGTGATTGTTAGATTAAGAAAAACTCGACCATAGTGGTCGTTTTTTATATTTGTCCTCTATGGACTGGAAAAAGTTAGCAAACCACTTAATTTCAGATGCTTGGTAATTATCAACTAATTCTTTCAGTTACTGCCTACTCTCCTTTATCTTTGCAGATTTTTGTAGTAAAGCTTTTCAGCTCTATAATCTCTATAATTCCTCTACTTCATCACAGAAAACTCTCACTATGGAAGCTTCCCTACTTTTTCCGTTCAGACTCTCGTGGAGGTAATCTGAGGTGTGAAGAGTCGCTGCTGGGAATAAAAGAACATTCTCAACAATCCTTAAATATTTCTGGACCTTCTGCTGAGATTCCCAGGCATGGTGGTGCACATGACAGTCTTCTAGACTGAAGATGATAACTCATTTCGAATAGGTCACTAAAGATCGTTAATAAGTAATACTGATACTTAATTCTTCTATCATACCTCTCACGGGAAAGATATGCTAAAAACTGCCTGCGAACGCTAGATTGAAGGTATGGCAGGCAATGGCTCCACACACTGCAAAGGTGTTCACACAACATATATATCTGGTCTTGAGGAGCCAGTGGAAGTTTCCCTCCTAACAAATTCATAAGAGATTGGCTTCTCCAGGACAAATGGTTCAACATGGTAATGCTGAGGTCTTGCTTTGAACCATCTGTAAAGGGAGCTAAGGGAGACAAGGCTCACTAGCCCCTCTGAATTTGTATCTGTGGGGTTGAAGGAACTGGAGTGAAGCTGCCATCATCAGCTATTTAAATTTGGGGCTAAATCTTTCCTTAGCTGCTCCCATCGGGGTTAATCGAGATAGTGTCCAGTACATCCTCTGCCAAGGGCGATTAATTCGGCAGAGCCAGAGCCCCTCAAGGAGGAATTCATATGCATTGCAGAGGTCCTTTAAACAGAAACAATCTCTGTCTTTAGCTGCCAGTTCTTGCTGACATCAGCATAAGATCTCGCTGGTTACAGGGGTGAACACATACATACCTTGATTAGCAAGCCAAGCTCCCTCGAGGCTATAGGAGAGAAAAAAAATAACTCACTGTCAGTGCTTTCTGTTCAGGTCTGCTCCCCTGATTTCATCATCCTCCTTTATCCCTGCTACTTCGTTCCCTCTTTCCTGCTCTGCTCTTTGTCATCTTCCTGTCGTTTTTTTTTCCCTTTTCCTTGTTACATGTTCCTTCATCCTCCTTCCTGTTTTCTTTTTGTCCTCGTCTTTTCATCTGAGATATATCTTTCTAGGTCATCTTCTGTACTGCTCCAAGTTCTCTTTCTGTCATGTCTCACTCTTCTCTGGCTTGCTTTTCACCTTTTAGAGTGTTAAAATCTGGCCAGAGGTCGAGTTTCCTAATTTTGTGCCATGCAGGTGGCAGCCTTCCAGTGGAAATAGTGCCAAAGGAAGAAGTGCAGCCCAGAGGAGATTTCACACTTTGCAGCAATATTTAAAGTATTCTGAATCTGATTAGGGGAAATGGCTGAAAGTCACATAGCTTCCTGGTCCTATACGGCATTATTTAAAAGCTGTCGGGCCAAAAAATGAAATACTGGAACAAAAGCCCCTAAGCAATTTCCAGCTTCAGTTCAGCAGTCTGACATAGTGTCAGTCACCATGCAAACACCTACTGCAATGGCTGGATTCACAAGTGCCATAAGCCACCTTTGGATCAAAAGTGCCATTCAATTTTTCTCTCTGTAAATCTCTTTTATACATTCCTCCAGATTGACTTTGAGATCAGAATTTGACTTAGAGGCATTATCTTGACAAATAAAGGGGAAAGGGTGAATGTGTAGCACTGTGGCATCAGAAGGAAAAAAGGATATTGCAGATACACTGCTTTTTTCAGGTATAGTAGGAATAGTAAATTAACAAACCAACCTTCTGTCAGAAAGAAACATACAAAGATGATGACTCCTTTAGAAGAATGCCTTCTCTGTGTATAATAAAAAGCATATTTCACTGCTCATATCTATATATACACACACGTACACATGCAGAGATATGGATGCATAATTATTCAGAACAGTTGGAAATGTATCTTAAAAGGTATTCCATAGCAGGTCATTACATTTGCATTATGAAATACTCTGTGGACAAGATCTCCATGAGAAACCTTCCAAGTGCCCTTTTCCCAGTTCCCACAGTATTCTAGGTAAGGAAGAGAAAGGTGGGTTTAATAAAGGTGCCACACACAGGAGTGCGGCAGGTAAGAGATCTCACTTTTTTTTTTTTTGGCCTGGAATCACTGGCTTTCTGTCAGTTTGGCAAAAGATTGTATCCTTCATGACACAATATATGTCGGTATCTTCTGCCTCCTGCCCCAAGGTTAGACTTTCCATTTTTCCTTTTCTTTTTTCCTACTTTTAATTAAATAAATATGAAATAAAGCATCTAAACAACAAAAAGGAACAAAAAAAGCACGGGGATCAGATACAGCTAATAGGAAACATCACGGTGTAGGTTCAGAATCAAGGCTGGGCAAGGAAGCCTCTCTCCTGAGTAGAAGACAATTTCCTTGCCACTGTGCTAAGGTTATTGCAATGCCAGCAATAAATATACAAAAAAAAAAAATGCCATCTCTAAATAACCACGCACTGTGTCTCGCCACTCCTTCATCTCCCTCCCCGCCCTTTTGGCTGGACTTGTATTGCTGCCAAGTGTAGGGCTGAACTGTGCAGAGACTCGTTATTTGGTAGAAGCTCTATACAGAGCTTCTTTTTCAAAATAAATAAATACAGAAATGAGAGAGAGAAAGAGTAATGAAGTTCTTTAATTAACATGGAGTGTACCCTCAGGCTTTGCCTGTAGGTTCAGAGTACTGTCTGTAGTCAGCCCATTGCACTGACAGGTGGTCTGGGGCTGGGAGAAGAGGAAATCTCCCAGAGGAGCCTGTCAGTTGACATGGATCGGTGTTGATTCCTCCTGTTAGGTAATTGCTCAAGTAGAAGATTCTCCAAATTGTTCAGGATTCAAGAAGAAATGTTCAATTAAAAGACTACCTAATCTTGCAGCGCTGTTATTTTCAGATGATTTAAACCTTAAACAAAAGTGCCATGGAAAAAAATATTTCCATTATCAAGATGATCATCACAGATCACCATCACTGGAAGTTGAACATTGAGGTCAGACAACTTCTTAAGGAAACAGCTGCACCACACGGTTTGACTGGTGCTGTCTAGCCTGCAAATGACCGGGGAGGCTGCACAGCTAATGCTGCAAAGGCACACTACTGATGCAGAAGCTCTGCTCTCAAGCTGAACTGCTGCAGTCTGGCTGCTAAAAAGGAAAAGGAAATGTAGTTACACAAAAGGGAGATTGAAAAATTACAAATTTTTCTATTTAATTCTGCATTGGAGATATTATCATCTGTAGCCATTATGCACATTGGACTAACCCTCAGTACGCTCTCTTAGAAGCAAGCCTTTGTAAGGCTTTCTTACAGCCTTACAAAGAAATCTTCAAAGAAACCCTGGGATCAAGGCAGTGTAAGCACAAGCTTTAAGACAGCTTTGCGTGACAGCTTCTGATTTATGCTTTCAAACATACCCACAGATGTCTGCCTCAGTTTGTTAGTTACCACTTGCAAAATATATAAGGACATGCAGTGCCTTAATATACCTCTCCCAGAAGAATAAAATCTTTATACACACTCTATTAAATTAGATGGTTCAGAGGAAAATTACATTTTCTTGAAGACTAGATTTATGAAAATACTATCTAGAAGCTTCTCTTTTTAATTAATTGCAAATTCTGTAGCATTCTAGACAACCTCAATGTCCAAATTTGTCCTCAATAAGTCTATTAGCTGCTACCATTTTCATATAAACATTGATAAATATTGCTAAGAATGAAGTGTTGAATGTCTTTTTTATGACACCATTAGAACATACAGTAAAGGCTTTACTATTTCCCTTATCCTTGGGGAAGTACTTAAGCAGATAAAGTAATTAATAATGTGAGTTACTAGCTTATATAGTAACAACAGAATATTTGCCAGCTGCATATGTAAGGAGATTTCAGATAAATTCAGTAGTTCTAGCTGTAGTTCAATTCTCTGAAAGAAAAAAAATCCTATAATTGGATTTATTTGTTGAAAAAAGCTATTTCACAGTTATGAAGGGAGATATGTAGCAGAAACTCTTTAACCACATTTCTCATTAATGTGCAGTAAAATGAGCAAGACGCTCTGCTTGGGTTAACCATCATACCTTCATGCAAGAGGTTTGACCTGTACACTTAACTCCAGATAAGAATCTGTCCCTATGTAACTAGAAGATCTGTACAGTAGACATAGGAAAAAAGCACCTCAACAAGACAGTGGCACGAAATGATTGGTTGACTTTGTCTTCATTTGGCAACCTCAGGAGGTCAAATACAAGAGAGGCTGTAAAGCTTCAAAGTCTAAAAACTACACGTATTCCGAGCTGTGTTCTGTCTTCTTAGGAGTTTGCCTGGGACGCTAGCCAGAACAGCACTGCAATAGCACCTGACAGATGAAATTAAAGCATGAATCATAATCTCTCTGGTCTGCCAAACTGAGCTTTATTCAAGTTGTAGCTTTAAGATAGATGACAGTTCATAAATTGATGACATATCCAAAAGCTAACTATCCCTTAATTTCAAACAGGGTTGTGGGAAGGTCCTGTATTTGCACTGGGGCACAAACATGTGTTTGTGTGATGAGAATTGAGTGAAAGGAGTTCAAAATCATAATGCCTTCCATTGTTTAAATTTAAATTAAATACCAGCTGGACATTAGCCAGGAGAGGATATCATTCTGACAGAGCAGAACACTCAAGTATATCAAGTGAGCTCTTTGAATTAGTCTAAAAGAATAAAGGGCATCGTAACACTCTAACAAGGCAGAATAAAATTGTGGAATGCTTCAAAAACAAGCATTCAAAATAGCATTTATAATAAATGATTTAAATGGAATTTGGAATATGGAATTCTTGATGTCTGAACCCTTTTCCTTAGTCCCGAGGAAGAAGGCAGGCAGACTAGACCTGGAAGAAAGACCTTTAAAGGGTAGAAGGGTACTACTTTCATTAATGCTAGCATTATTGATAGGCTAATCTTCCAAAGCAAATCTACTTAATCTTTGAAGCTATAGAATTGGTTGGGTACCACAGTAAGTATCATCCTTCCAATTTTCATTTTAGACGCTGTAGCAATCAAAGGACGATATAGCTTCAAAGGGTAATACGACATAGTTTGAAGTTCAATTTATCATGCTGGTAACGGACCAACCACTGGGTTTTTTTAGTTGGCTTGACTGGGACAAGGGATGGACATACAGAAGTCTTCAATCATCAGATTACCTTGATAAGCATGACTAATGGGTAGTCTGAATATAGGGTAGGGTAAACTAAACACTTCTTGTAATTGACGGAGAACTGTCTGCTTTATGAACACCAGCAAAAAAGACTAATGCAGTCTAAGAGTTTTTCTCCCTGTGCTTAGGTATGCAGCAGATCTGTATGACTTAACAACTGTTGTAATCCACAGATCAAAGGATAAAATAGTATAGAAATAACAGACTATTCACTTTATAATTCAAAGCATTCTTACATTTGAGTTACCAACTTACAAAAGTAAAATAGTTAGCAGACATCTGTGCAAGCATACGTGTTTAGTTTTAGTCAGTTTGGTAGTGCCCATTCAGGACCAGACACTCCGTTCATCAGTTGCAGATATGACCAAACCTGTGAAAAAAGTTTTTTGATATGAGTAGCCACCACTAGATGCAGTTTATATCTTTCCTATGAGTACTTTCAGTTACAGCAGTGATATACATTCTCGCTATTGACTCAAATTTAATGTTGATCTTTGGCTGAGAATGTCTTTATAAGGGTTTTAGGGTTTTACATGTGAATGTTTAACAAGAAAACGCAGGAAGAAATGCAATAAGGCGGCACAAGAATGGTAGCATAATACCTGCCAAACACTAAAGATAGATACGAGGAATCTTAGCTCAGCTGAAAACATACGTGAAGTTTTGAGACATTCATCAGCAGGCACTGGTTGCTTTGTGCTGCTACGTGGCAAAGCAAAGCAAACAACACGCAGTCATAATCTAGGCCAGGCCTAGAGCTGCTTTGCATTACTAGGGAACACCACCCAGAGACCTTATAAGCCTGATCGTTAATTGACTAGCAGTCAGGCACAGACTGTTTACAGGAGTTGCACTGGGGACTGGGTGGCAGTTGTGCACATTGTCTGGGGCAGCTATTAACAGATGAGGCCAGTGTCCCTGACTGATTTTGCCCAATTAAACTGAACCATGCAAATCAGTCAGTGAGGAAGGATGATGCTTGGCTTTGTTATCTCCAGTGCTGTACATCAAGGTGTAAATCTGTACCTGCTTATGGCCTACAGCTGTTTCTATACTAGTAATTGATAACATACTGTCAATGTATGTCCTCCAGCTGAAGCCTGCATGTGAGATTTCAGGAGCTTTAACTCTAGGGAAAGTTTGAGCACTTCTCTGGTTTCACACGATTGCACAGAGATGTGGGATAAAAGTCTGGCAAATGGCAAATTTCTAAAGTGAGGTGGTTTTTGTTGTTTTAATTTTCAAGTTAAAAATTAATTGAAACATTTTATCTGTAAATTGTCACAAAAAGTGCTCTACCCAAAGCATAGGTGATGCATCCTATGAATTCCATGTCCAAGGTGATGCATCCTACAAGCCATTTGAAAGGATCTTGAACCTTTGATGTGTACAAAACAAAGTTTTGAGGATTGAACCATTCACTCAGATGTCTATAAGAAGACACATACCACAAACACACCAGTGTATTCAAACTTTGTAAATGTGACCAAAAAAACCCCCACCTATCGTGATGATATTACAGATTATATAAGCTTTCTCTGACGTTCAGAAAGTGTAGAAAGGGTTGGCATAGCAGGCAGGGTGAGGATGATCTCTCACAGCATGCTGCCTCTTCAGTTTGAAGTCCTCAGTAAAGAGCTTGGAAGAATTATTTCTGGCCAGTCTGATCATAGTGTCTTAGATGTGCTGATAAATGGTGTTGCTATACAAACTCTACAAGTTCAGAAGCAACCTTGAAATGTCTGTTTCCAGTGCTATGAAAGGTGGGATGTATTGTAAAGGTAATGTTCCCCATATGAAGATGAACAGCAGGAACGTCAGTGATAATATGAGTGTGCTGCAGCTCTATCTGGACAGTGGGAAAGATAGGAAGTTAAAAAGAAAGATCCAGTCAGTTCCAGAGGATGGTCTGAAGTGAAATTTTGCTTTTATTGTCTGCTGTTTTATTTCATTTTTAATTGGTGAGGAAGAGGGGTCATATTCTGATACCAGGAGCCTTACAGAAGTCAAGAAATGTCATATACAAAGTAAGTCAGTATAGGTTTGTTGTTTTTTTTTTCCCTTGGAAAAACTATCAGCTACTAAGTTGCTTTATTAGATACACATTTATTTTAAGAAGCAACTAAATGTTATACTAGAAGGTAACAAACTATGAAATAGCTGTGTTTTTTTCTATTGCACGTGAAATATTTTGCACAGGCGAATGTGGCTGCAGTCACTTTCTTTGTGTTTGAAATCAAATCGAGATGGGAAGAGTCAGAGCATTTGTAAAAACTAGTGACACACCGTATTTTTCAGCTGCACTAGGACAACTGCTTTGCTGTGTTGGGGGAAAAACCCAATTTTTTGGCTGGAAAGCCCAGACACATTACTCTAGAATACCAGTGGTATCTGCATGTGTTTGCACTGAGATCTCCATAGAAAGTTTAAATTATGAATTATGTTTTCAAAAAAGTTACTGCTACTAGCTTTCATGTATGTGTCCAGTAACTTGCAGTTGTAACCTCTTGGTGCTTTCAGCAAATGAGCTAAGTTAGGTAAGTTCTTAGAGCTTTGTGGGGATTTGGGTTAGTTTGTTTTTTTTTTTTTTGGAGGCTGCCCTTGCAATACCTAAATCCTCAAAGTCATGGCAATATCCTCCTTTATTCCAGCCCGGCTTCCCGCTTCACCAGCAGCTAAGCACTGGAGCTTACTATTCAATACTCCTCCAGCATCCCATTTAAGGAACCTTCTCTGGGTAGTTAACGGCATCAGATATACTGCCTGAATTGATTCACAGACTTTATTTCAAGACAGCACTATCTGTTTGCACTGAAATAAACAGTGGGTGCAAGTTCTTCCTTGTTTAAACCTGCTTCCAGGTTGTTTACACGTGTTCCTAATTCAGCCTTGGACTAAGATTTTGAGTTCTTGTCTGTCTGACACTGTAAATCTTCAGTGACTGCTTAAATCCCAGCAGTCACGCTGGATTTTGAAGAGGTTTAAATGGATGCAGACTTTTCAGTTTTATCTTGTTTGTAATTCTTCCCTTTCTTTTCCACCTAGGAAATAAAATAAGCAGGTGGAATCTTGAGTCTTTCGAGAACAACCACAGGGAAGAAGTTTTCCGTGGGTGCGCAAAAACAAGCTAGAGGACAATTTGTAATTTATTGCTGCACTGCTGAGTCTGAAGTAATTGTGCCACTTCTGAGCAGTCTGAGGCAGTTGGGTGAAAGCATGCGTTAACACGGGAATGTTACTAGAAAAAAGTGTGATGTCAAACTGGCTAGTTCCCACAAAAATTGCTGATGCGGAAATAATAGAAAAATTGTTATTTTTCTGGATGATGTTAAGCTATGTAAGAATTAAGTTGTATCAAAAGTAAGTAAATTTACAGCTTTTCTGGTTAGAAACCTGTGTTAATGGATGTGAATACAACGTTAAGAATGATTTGTTTATTGCTAGCCAAAGTATTCTGACATAATTATAGCACTCCATGATCTTTCTTAATGGATAGTGTTAATTTTGGAGCCTATCTGGTTTTGCAGAAAGTACTTTACTGTATTAATAGGAGCCAGCTGTGAGATAAGCCACTGATGACAACTCGTAAATACTGTTGATCTTTCACACTGACTTCATGTAAAGCTAATCATTGCACGGTTTTGCATTTGTTGCCAAAAGCTAAAAAGAAAACCACCACTTCACTTTACTAATGTAAATATTTATCTGATGAAGTATAAAATATTCCCTGGCTTGCTCTTGTTCTATGCCAGAAGAAATAATCATTTTTAAATAATCATTCCTTTCTGCTACATTTGTTCAAGATAAAAAAAATACGGTAGAGTGTCTTTTACTGGTTCTGTAGCTTCATGGGAAATTTCTCCTGAAACATTTTTATGTATAAAAATCACCTGAAGAAAAATGTAATGCAATTACTTCTGAAGAGCGAAAGGTGACTGATCTTGCAGATTCACTTTATACAACCTAACTGTCGGCTGTGACCCCAGGGAGGGCTCTCCTTCTCTGCCCAGGGGTCTGTCCCTGCATCCCCTGCCTTGACTGCCATAGGGACAGAGCAGGACACGGTGAGCTGCATCAGTTTGCTAGGCTGACTGTAACCGCTCTGCTGGGTTTTCTGCAGAGTTCATTTTCTCTGCTCTGATCTGTGAGCTAGTCTGGCTCAGCCCACAGCTGTTTGATTGGAAGCAGCAGGAGCCTGCAACCAGAGGCAATGGGGAGAGAGCTGGACGGTTCTTTCTAGGCTGCGGTGAGTCAGGCTTCATTGCACACATCACAAGACAGCAGTATAAAAATAGGTAACCTGAGCAATAAGACAGCACTGAAAAGCACTCAAAAAAAAAAAAAAAAAAAAGAGGAAACTGTCCTAACATCAAAAAGGACATGAATCTGACCTATGATGAAAAGAGAAATAAGAAAGGATGAAAAAACACTAAAAAAAAAAAAAAAAAAAAAAAGAGGAAACTGTCCTAACATCAAAAAGGACATGAATCTGACCTATGATGAAAAGACAGAAAAGCTTACAAACAGGCAATTTACCGGGAAGCAAAAAGCTCTTTGTAGATTATCACTTATTTTACAGCAGACATGTAAGTGGTACTTCACAGATATTGGACTCAATTCCTGGCACTCACTGTCTAAACATACACTTCAAGATGCAAGCACTGAGACCAGCCTATATAATGGGGTTGCAGTCCTGAAGGATCAGGCCCTGTATTAAATGATAAAACAAGGCAGTAGAACTGACCCAGACAGTGACTAGACACATTTACATTAATTTACAAGAATAAAACTACTATATCACAGCTTGCTGATGGGAGAAGCTAAGGGCCTGCTTTTCTGGGGTTAATCCTGGCCATGTGGCCCTCTCTCTTCCCATTTTTTTGCCTCTGGCACTGTCTGACCCATGGATGAACCAGGTCAGCTCACTAAACTAGCTTTCTGCCAGCTCAGCCAGTAGATCTAACAAATTGTGGGGCCATGTGAGCAGTAACAAGAAAGCAGAAAGATTGGCAGAGAGGAAACCATCCTTCTGGAGGCAGCCAGGCATCTGAGTGTCTCTGCTGCAATGGGAACCCTCCCAACAATTTTCCAAAGCACTAATTATTTGCACTCAGTTTGTAGCACAGTGACAGCAAACCTGTAGCTGGTGATTTTTCAGTTTAAAAATTCATAGGATCACAGGATAATTCAGGTTGGAACGGATCTCAGGAGATCTCTAGTCCAATCTCCTGCTCAAAGCAGGGTCAGCTATGAAGTCAGACTGGATTGATTGCTCAGGGCTTTGTCCTTTCTTGCCTTGAAAAATCATTCTCTTTATTTAAGATGTTGCACAGTTTATATAAAGTTTGTGATGTTTTCCAGTGGAAATGCCTTTCCTTTGTAACAAGAACATCTAATGTAGCTTTAGGAGAGAAAAAAACTATAAAAAATGACCACTGTCCTTTTCCCATTTGGGCTGCTCAGGTGCAGGCAGAAGAGCACTCTGCAAATGCCTCCGTGCAAACATAACACTGGCACATTCACAGCCTCCTCTATTGGGAGGCACCAGTTCTTATGTACCATTTCTTACGGTCTGCTGAGAGAGTTATGAACTTCCACTCTGGGACTTGTGACTTTACCTTAAGCATTTCAGTCCGACTAAGGCACCTAAGCGAAGTCTCCTGCTCCCCGTTTAACCTGGAGTGATTTTATTCCAACCTCAGAGGTGGATGGTGGGCTCAGCCGGCAGGTACCAGGGCACAGGAGTTTCTTCCGGGGAAGGGGTGGTTGACTATGAACTGCAGGGAGGATAACTCTTCACCCCAGCACAGCTGGATCTGGAAAAGGTCATCTGTCCATAGCCTGGAACATACATAACATGGTTGTATCTTCTTTAAAACAAATTGAGATTTTTTTTTTTTTAAAGAAGCAAGGAAGCTTCTTAAAGAACATTATGTGGATAGCAAAGTCAGTTACCCAGAAGTTAGAAGAAGATGCCAGCTGACTATATGACCTTGACTTGGCCCCTGCGTAAAATGCATCATGCAGTATCAGCACGTACTTCTTCTTTGTGGATCTCTGTCTGGTTCAGTGCAGAATACAGATTAAACAGGAGTAATAATAGAATCTTAAACTTCCACGTTCTAACATTCAAAAGCGTCACCTTGGACCTCATATCCTAATTAATATTCTTGTAATGCAGTGGGTTACATGCACTATGTATGAAGTCTGTAGATACACCTGTATATACTTTGGACCACGTTTTCACCTGGAAGAAAATTAAAAATGCCTTGAAAAAGAATGAAAAATAAAATGATTAATGATGAAATTTGATTTTATCTCCTTTTACAATTCATGTTAATTTTGGACTTACAAGTTCATGTTAAACAATTTACATAGGAAATAGTAAATCAGCTTATCATAGCAAATGTAAAAGAAAAAAGACAGAGTTTGGGGAAAAAATCCAGGCAGCTGCTTCCAAATAACCATTAGTCCTCCCAGAGGTGAACAGACAAGAGAATGGCATAAGGCTTCTAAGAGCCAGACCCTACGCATTTCAGGAGAAGCAAAACTGAGGAAGCTAGGATGAGGCAGAAAGCTCTCAGAGGAGAGCTCACCTATAGTGGCACCATTTGGTTCATTACAAATTTCAGATATTTAGGAATTAGAGCTATTTTCAGGTAAAATTTCTTATCCTCCCGCGATTCTTGTGAAAGGCTAAGAAATCTGTAGTATGGGCTTAAGGGTGGGAGATCTCTGCCCTTCCCTGAGTTCAACAGCCCTGCTGCCTAGCCCTGCTTTGTGCTGCCTTTGCGGGTGAGACACGGGGCCCTGATATATCGGCTTTTATTCGGACCTCTGATTCCTATTAAGAAAATAAGGGAATTATAACATGTTGGAGGCAACACACACTGGATAAAAAAGTATAGCGGGAAGGTGAACAGGAGGTTTCCCACTGATTTGATGTGATCAAGATTTACACCACTGTTTTTTAAAAATACATCCGTTTCTGAATGTCCGTACAATAAAAGGGCCAAAAGGTGCCTACATTTAATCAGAAAAACACACAAAAAAAGAAACATTGTAAAATATGAAAACCCTTCTGACATAAATAAGATGTCTTTAAATATACTATTTTATTTCAGATCAAGTGTTTATCAATTAAAAGCATTAACTAAGGACTCAGTCATCCTAACTGGCACATGCGTTCATCCATGGACGTAGCCTGGAGGGGTGGTGATCAATTATTCAGGAAGGCAATTTATGCTGCCTCCACCTTTCATAGCACATCATCTGCTAGATTCTGATCAGCAGCAAATAACTGAACAGCAGCAAATGAGAAAACAATTAAATTTCTTGGTTGAAGCTAAGTGAGATTTTAATTTTCTCAGTTAAAACGCTCCTCAGTCACTAGGTTATGGAAGATGCATGAGGCCAGCTCCTTCGGTTCTCTGAAAGGGCTGAGATGTTGGTTTCCCGTTCTCCAAATAACCCATATGCTTCAGCATTCAACCCCCTCAGAATAATGCCTCTTCCATCACATTTACTGTCACCTCCTCCTCCCCTGCATCTTTGCTGTTGGTCCAGTAACATACTGATAGAGAACAGATCTCCCTGTGCGCTTTTCCAGTTTTGAAGCTGCCTAAGCTGCAGTCAGAAATGTTGCTGATGGAGGTGAAGAGGTCACTGCTCCACACACTCACGAGTTTCTTCCCCATCCTCCCCATTTAGCACCAGCTCAGTTTTCTTGGGTCAGTCCAAAGCAAACTATCCCACCAAAAACCTGATCATTTTCAGTTGAGTCAGGGGAGATGATTCACCCTGAAGTTGCATAATCCCTCGATGTGATGCAAGGAAGAGAACAGGGACACATGTGGGAGTGGGGACATGGAGACAGAAAGACTGCCATCTCTGGTGGCAGCCCACAGTTGTACCAGATTAAGTACAGCATGAAGCACTTTCGCAGCAGAACATGTTGACCACAATCTCTCTGCTGGGGAAAATACAGTATTATAAGGTAACAGAAACTATTTCCTACTTTTTTTTTTTTTTTACTTTTTTAGCTTGGCTTTCATTGGCTTGCCTCCTGCTGGAGCTGAAGTCACATTTTATGTGCTTCAGAAATGAGATACATGTAGAAATTCCTTCAAACTGTGTTTTTTTTTTTTTCTTAAACTGTTACATACCTGGATGAATCCAGGAAGGATTTTTCCATACTCATTCTCTCACTTTACTTTCGCAGCAGAACATGTTGACCACAATCTCTCTGCTGGGGAAAATACAGTATTATAAGGTAACAGAAACTATTTCCTACTTTTTTTTTTTTTTTACTTTTTTAGCTTGGCTTTCATTGGCTTGCCTCCTGCTGGAGCTGAAGTCACATTTTATGTGCTTCAGAAATGAGATACATGTAGAAATTCCTTCAAACTGTGTTTTTTTTTTTTTCTTAAACTGTTACATACCTGGATGAATCCAGGAAGGATTTTTCCATACTCATTCTCTCACTTTCTAAGTTATTTATACCTCACACCCTTGCCTTTTAGTACTAGGTAGGCACTACATATTTTTTTGTGCATAGCAAAAAGCTTTTTTGCCTCATAAGAGGAAAAAAATACCAGAGGCCATTATAAACCAATCAAGATAATTAATCCTATTTTCCTGCTCTGGGAGCTGCTTTATGCTTCTGTTGCTCCAGGGCATCCATCTCTTAAAAGTGCATATTTAGTGTTTTCCCCCTTGTATTTCCTGTTGTCATGGGTAATATCAGGTATGGAGTAGGATACCTGGGTGAAATTGCAGTAGCCCTCATCTCTCTTGCTCTCTCCTAGGAGGTAGGGATAAGAGCAACATGACTTCGGAGGCAGAATTTCAGGTTATCTTCCTGTGGGCAGTTATTGTATCTGCATTATCTAGGCACATTTGCTCAGCATCTTGAAAAGGCCTGGTTGGTTCTAAACTGAAGTCAATATTTGGAAAAGAAAATGTTCTCTGCTATGAAATTGAAAGGAACTGCTAGCTCTGTAAGGAGCTTGGTAGTTCTGTAAGAAGTTGTGCAGTTCTTACTTTTGAGATAATAATCAGACCTAAAACTCAACTTGAATAATCAAACCTATTAGGTAACTAAACTACGTCCTGGGTGGAATTAAAACACATAAGTGAAAAAAGTAACACACCAGAAAACATCTTGGTCACCTCAGTGAGGTGCCTCAGTATGCCTCATTTTCACCAAAACCCAGTCACCTAATTTCTAGTTTTACTTAAGGCAAATATATACGATCCCTGAACCCTGGCAAAGGATGGGTGCCTAGGCTGGTTCTATGTCCATGCATTGCCAAAACACTTTCTGAACATAATAAATAGCTCTGGGTTTGGATGAAATGTGTGAATGTGTCTGCTGTCACTTTAAAAATTGTCTATGCCTGTTCGGTGGGAAAGGTTTTTGGAGAGGGAGCAGGCAAAAAATAAATGCTTTAGAAGCATTTAGAAGCCAACCAGCAAGTGATGGGGATGTGACACAGTCCTGATCAAACCTTCTGAGGTGGGATGGGCCAGAAAAGGAAGCATCTCTGTTGTGGAAAGCTCAGAGTGCCTTTTAGCCTGGGATCTTCTCAAGGGTACCTGGGAACTGAGGAAGTCTTGTTTACCTACTGTCCCCCGCTGCTGCTGCTTTCACAATACTGCGATCAGTGTAGATGGATGCCCATCTTCAGAGAGGGGGAAGTGGCTCCTACAGAAAGGAGGCTTGGGGTTGTACCACCAAACCCCTACTGTACTTGGGAACTGCATCCCTGCTTCCACACCAGCTGCAGTCGATTTCATTCTGATACAAACCAGACATCCCCTGGCACTGGACCATATATCTCAGACTTAGACTCTTAGACTTTTTGTGGGCCCTCTTCAAAGACTTAATTAGATGCTCCACTAGTCAAGTCTTTTTGATGTCTCTCCTTTAGCATGCAGAAGGCACTGGCACTGTAATCCTTATTCCTGGCCATTTTGCCAATGAGACACTGCTGCACAGGAGCTCCACTCCAGAGCCTCAGCAGGTCTACTTCTGGATCCATTTTGGACCACACTCGATGCAAGTGAAAACAAATGAGATATCTATGGCCTTAGATGGGCTTTACCTGGGTGATAGTGCCACTGCCGACTACTGTGTCAATGGAGACCTGTCCAAGGTAAAGGCTATAGAGATCCATCTGCAGTACCTACAGGAAAAGGATGGGCAGGGCTGAGAATGCGTGCTCTGAAGTACTGCTCTTGGGCAAAACCGTTATAAATGGGTGTCCTGGTTTTGCTGGGACAGAACCATAGACTTGCCGTGGTCTGCAAGCCACTAGCCATTTTGAGTCAGCCAGGGCAGCTGACCCAAGTTGGCTCACAGTTGTATCCCAGACCGTAAATGCTACACTCTGTTATAAAAGGGGAAGCTTGCTGGGGTGGAGGGGTAGCTCCTGCTCTTACTTGGGCTCTTCCTTGTCCTGAGGATTGCTTTCCCATTTATTGTGACTTCTGTACATGCACTGGGCTGGGTATAAATTTGTGTATTTATACGGGCATTTGGTATTAGTTTGGCTAGTTCATTAAATCTGCTTTCGTTTCAACCCATGGGTCTCCTCTCCTTTCCTGATCCCCTTTCTTAGCTGGGAAGGGGTCACTGGGTGATAGAGCAACTGCTGTAGTTTAGGTCTGAAATACAGGCTAAATGTAGACTAGAGAGTGGGCAAAGAAGTGATCAAGAAGAGACTTGAGGAAAGATATGGGAGGTCCTTGGTGAGAGATGCAAATACGTGATCTCTCATACGGCCCATCAGCAAACACTTAACACCCTTTGGAACACCTCACCTTTTGGAGTGACTTTATACCCGACTGGTATTTTGTATTATGTAGCTGAAATATTTTGATGGGGTGAAAGGTGTTCAAAAGTCAGGCTTAGTGCTCTGCCAGGCCATGACCCACAGCCCTTCATCCCACAGTGCTGTCACATTTATGAGTACGGTGCAGGACCCAGAGACAGTGGGTGGACCCACTGCTCTACCTCTCTGCTCTGTAAACTACTGTTCGATTTTCTTTCCTGTATCTTCTACAACAAAGTATAAAGCACTGCTGTGAAATGGAGGTTAATAAATAAATAAAAGCTGGCGATGAACAGCCTCCTCTTAAGCAGGAAACTGTGTGTCATCAAGCTTCTCCCTTATGTCAGGGAAGAGAGGAGTGAAGGAGAGGTGATAATGACAGGGGCTGCCTCCAGGGAGGGAGGTGGAGAGCTCAGATTGTGGTGAAGGGAGAAAAGGAATACAGTACAGACAATGAATACAGTGGAAATAGATAGAGGTCAAGAAAAAGAAGAATTTATTAGAACTGAAACAAAGCAGAACCACTGAAACAAAGCAGAACCACTGAAACCTTCAGAGCTATAAAACAAGGAGAAAAAGTATGAAAACATTCTCATCAAAATTCTTAAAATAGGCATACATTAGCGTGCTCAGAGGAGAAAAATAACAGGGAGGCTTCGATCTTGTCTGTCTCTATCTAGCCAGCAGTGTGCCCACGTTTCCATGCAACGTGACTATAATTATAAGCTGGGATCTATCAAAGCAGGACCTGGAAGTTTTCATCTTACTGCCCTGCAAACACACAGGGAAGGCTGCAACACTGTTAAGTGTTGCCTCTTCTCGTCTAACCACATTGTTGTTCAGCACTATGATTCCATACATAATGAGAGTGCTGGGTTTCCAGTGCGTGGGCTTGATAGTATCACACAAGTAGATAAGGAACGTAATGAACATGATCCACACTTCACCCAGGTTTACTGTCTCTTGGTGTCTAATGGAAATTGCGCGCAGTTGCCTCTTCTTTAAATGATGATCCCACACAAGGCTCTGTTTCAAATTAACAAAAAGTCTTGAAGTGTAAAAACACACTGAAAGAGCACTTTTTTCAGTTTTGTCACTTATTTGTGCTCAAGAGTCTGTTTCTTATTCTTTCCCCCACATGCTGATAAACTCCATGCTGACAGGCTGAAGGGGTTGAACTCAAATGAGCGCTGAAAAACTGTATTTCAGCTTTGGCACTTACTACATTGGCAATGGATGTCTTCTCCCTACCGCTTCACCAGTGTGCCAGCCTCCTGATGTAAAGGAGTATAAGCCCAGGCAAAGATAGGATTGCCCTCAATCTAAGAACACTGAAGTATTTTATAAATGTGGTATTTGACCTTGTTAGTGATGGGAGATTATTGATACATAGAGGAGCATCACAGCTAGAGGCATAATGGACTTGTTGGGGGCTGTGGGAAACACAGTCTATGGCCTCAGGCTTCAACATAGCCTTGAAAGAACAGAGGACAGTTATTAGTTTTGAAGATCTTATAACTTGCCTCCAAGGAAAAGAGAGTCTTGTTTTGCTAGACAAAGACTCTGAAGATAAAAAACCCAATTCAACCCAAAACCAAAATGCAAATCCCAGAACAAACAGTCCCCCTCCCCAAAATCAAAAATCCCACCCCACTCAGATTTAAAACATCTCTTCCTGAAATTAAAATGTCTGTGAACCAGACATTACCAGACTTACCGTTCTCTGGAAGAGAGGTACAGAATCTACTGAAAGTTTAGATCAGCCAGGAAAAGATGGCCAGGTGTGTAAAACCAGATTTAGGGATTTCAGTCGTATTTTTATCTGTAAAGCTTTTATTAAAGTATCTTGCCTTGGAGATGGGCTTAGTTATCGATCATCTTGTCATTGTCCCCACAGGACAAAGACAAAGAAGCCTTGAGCACAGGTCAGTTCAGCTGGTGAAATCACTGTGATGAGCAGAGGGCAGAAGTCCGTGCCAGTGTGGAAAAACCACACGGAGAAGCAAGGGCTGAGCAGAAGGTGCTTGCAGAGGTCATCAGAGGTAACTGATTAGCTCAGGAACAGTCAGGAAAGGAAGAGCTATTCTTATGCCCATTCAATATTCAGCAGTATCAGATGAAAAGCCAAGACAGCTGGTGTCCTATGTGAATCTCATTATTCACAAGTTTTAAAAGCATATTTTCCATTCCACCATCCAAGGTTTTAAAGAGACTATTGAACAGTATTGCATTTGTGACAGATCTCTGCAGAATCCCACTCAGTACATCTCATCAGTTTGTCTGTGCACTACTGAGAGCAGTTTTCCCCAAAAATTTTCACTCCAGTTACAGTAGTAGCATTTAGATATGTGGTTACTACATCACAATATCATAAATCTTAATGAAGTCAAGATAAATGATATCTACAACCTCTCTTTTACATACGAAATCTGTACCCTTGCACAGAAACACATCACATTGATTACAGTCATATTGATTTTTACTTCTCACCCCTTTGCTCGATAACTTTGTTCCAGGATTATTTTTTAACCATGGTTCTAAAATTCCTCAGCTGCCATTTTTTAAAAGCAGAATCCAAGTGTATTCTCATAAATGCAAATTCTCAAAGACAAGTCCTAATATTGCCTAGGGTCTCTAGGTACTCTGGGAGTTCTAACATCCAACCATCAGCCGTTTTAACATCCTACTAACCTAAGCATTCCCTACCCCTTTCTTAGTTGCAGCCTGCACTCTGACAAATGGTTGCTAGCATTAGATTTGACTTTATTAGTGAGGGCTGGTTCCACCAGGGTTGGAATGCCTCTGCGTTTTCAGTTGCTGTACCGAGAACTCCTCCCTGTTGAAGGGCGGATCAGCTTGCTTCCCTGTTTTACTCTTCCTTTGAACAAACTCCTCTTTTCCTGGTATTCGTACAGCACTCGTTACTGTTTCTTCTTTGACTGGCTGATCTTTCGAATTTGTCTCTGTACCTTGTGCTAATCACACTTAGCAAACTGACCTAGATTCTCCTTTATCTTTTCTGTTTTAATGCTGCTGAAGGGTTCATAGTTTAGTCAAGCTGGGATCTTATCTCACTCCTTATTTTATTCCAGTTTCGGGTAGTTTGCCATAATGTGTTTATCAAAGCTTCTTTATGGAATTGCCTTTTTTGCTCCTGACAACCCCCCATAAGCTCTGAGATTTCAACTCTTACTGCTCCAGTTCTGTTGTGACACCTTTGAAAATTAATGGGATCGATAGTACTTTTACTAAGTGAAACTTGACCCACTGTCTCTGGATGAGAAAAACAGGTTGGGAAACCAGTAAGAGTGAATGATCAGCCGTGTGGGATTTGTCCTCAGCAAGGTGGCTTCTTTACTTCATATGACTTTCCTGTTTCTTAACAAACTGTTCATGCTGTGTAAATGAGCCTATCGAGGCTCCTCCCAGACTCAGTTCCCTCCAGAAAAACTGACTGAAATTAGAGTTGAAATGCAGCTTCCCTAAACTAGTATTCAGCTATAGTGGTACTAGTAGGAAATACGAACATTTGGGAAGAACCTGAGTATGGATCTGTAGAAGTATGCACCAAAATATGGAATAAGCATCTGCTGGTTGGCTTATTCTTATTAAAAGGAACAATCAGCTTATTTTTATTTCTGAGTGAATTAATTATCAATAAATGAACTGAATAAGCTTAAGACAGTATATCTGAGATCATATAACTATACAACAGAGATTCCCCACCACACTCTTTTCTAGTTGAGAAATAAAAATATGATTCTAAAGTGTTTTCTGCCAAAGACCAGCAGATTTCCACAGTGAACTCTTAAACTCTTGAAAAGGAGGGGGAATAGAAGAAACAAAAAGCTAATAAACCTTTTAAGATAGCAACAGCAAAAAATACTGCCTAACATAAAACTGGGGCACAAAATACATCTTTTAAAACCAGTTATCAATGAATAATGCACTTACCACTCAGACTGGAGGCGTGTATGAAACTCATACTTGAGTATTCTCCAAAGGAATATGTCTAGACATTTGAAATATAGTTTATTGGCCTCTCTCATCAGCTGAAGCCTAAGTATGATACATCTGTCATCAAATATGGCAGCAAACATTAGCCTGTGTGATTCATTGCTGTTTTTGCTATAATTCAGTTAATGATGACCATATATATTTTAATCATTTCAGTGAATTCAATTTAACTCATTCTTATTATGTCAAGGAACTGTAACAATTATATTGCAAGAAGAGAGAGCAACAGAGATGGCAGAGGAAAGGTTCCAGGCAGCAAATTTTGAAATTAATTTCTTGTTCCTTATTCATTATTAATACAAGTTATTTTAGAACAAAACATAGGATGAGCTTTTATTATTAGTTGCTCACTTCAGCTTGCTAGGGTTGTGTCCATTTTTAAACATTTTATATTTTAATGGTTAATTAAAAATTAAAAAATAGATGGCCTAAATGTGACAGAAGATAACTGAGCCTCTCACATTATTAGCAATTTACTGAAGGAAAAGGAACCTGAATGAGGAAGGTCTCCTTCAATTGTAAACCTAGGCCTCTATTTAAATACTAAGTTTATTAGCCAATGATAATAAAAGTGGAAAATCTATTGGATGGAATAACTAAACGAATGGCATAGCTACAAAGCAACATTTTTCTTTTTTAAAAAGCATCTTGCAACTAAAGTATAGTTACAATGAGACACTGTGAAGCTGGTCTGCAGACTGCATATCAATGCATAAAAATCCACAGAACAGAAATCTCTCTGACTAGAAGAGTCAGGAATCTAGGGAGGAAACCTTCATCATAGGCAGAAGAACAAAGGGCGAGTTATGAGTGAGGAAAAAACCCTCAGCATAAATCATATCAATGGTGAAGTGAATAGAGATAGGACTTAGTCCTCTGGAGAGCTGGAAAAGCTGGAGAAAGCTCTGAACAACAACAATCCCATGAGGGAAGAATGGACTGGAGAGCAGGGAAGTTAGTTTAAGAGACACTAGTCTTCAGAAGCATCATTAGGTCTTAGAAATTACTTACTGGCTAAAGATCTCTTGAACCAATAATACAAAGAATAGATTGGGAAGTCATTCACGGCTTTATTTTTCAAAAAAGCTGAGCCGCATCCACCTTTGCCATAGTGATGTGAAATGTAGCTTTGAGAAAATCGGGTAACTGAGTTCTGAGATGAATGTGCAAAACAAACCTTCACTGCAATACGTAAAATCACTCCTCGCCTATAAAAGCCTTCTTTACATAGAGGGGAGTTAATCTTGCAGGTGATTGTGCAGCTTGTTTTTTAGTTGACCTTTTTTTGCTCCTTTTTGCCCCTTATTCTGATGTTGGTCTCTGCTTTACCAATATTTTAGTCTCACCTGCCAATTCTCTTTCTTACTTTTTGTTTCACTTCTGAAGCTCTTCTTCCTCTCCTCCCAAGCATACCCCACCCTCTTGATTTTCACAAGGCCACTGTGCTGTCTGCATTCAAGCCTCTCATGTCAGAATCTGTTTAAATATGACACCTGTGTAAAACATTTATAATAACTAGCTCTACTAACAGACAGGTGTCATCATTCCTCAGGAGAAGCCAGTTAAAGCACGAAGATAACTTAACATGATGATGTAGCAAAGTCCCATTTGCATTAATATAATCCATGTTACACTTCCATGTGACTAAAATAAAATCTTAGCAGTTAGAATTCACACCTCTGTACTCCAGATAGCCACATAAATTTAATCCTTATAAATTTTGGTCTGAAGTACTGTTAAGAGGGGAATCTGTAGAAGGAAACCTGAAAATATTTAGCGTACGCTTACACACTTATTCCAGATGGACATTTGGCCTACTCTTTTCTTTGCCCTGCCTGCCTCCTTCCCTCCTTCTCTGGCTCCAAGCCCCCAGGAGCAGTAAAGTTGCATCCACAGAATGCTGTTATAATAATCACTGTTTGCTCCTTCTTAAAAGGAGCAAAATAATCTCTGTGCAGTGCTCCTTCCACATTCAGATCAAGGGAGCTCAGTGCCTTCCCACCAACCAGTTTGCCATTTCAGACACTGAAGTAATGATTACACTTTTATGAAACCCTAAGGAAGAACACCACACCAAATTTGCAGTAAGCTGGCAGGAGCAACAATAACATATTGTAGCTGGTCCTCTTTCAATATTTAGCGGGCAGACAACATGTGCAATATAGTACAAAATCCACCATTCTATCACCTAAGAGTGAAAAAACAGGTAAGTGTTGTACAAGGGCTACTTTGTCCTGAACTCAAGTGCTCCATCATGGTCTTGACCTAAATTGTGCAGCAAATGGAGAGGATTCTGGCCATTCTCCAGCAGCTTCAGCTGAATTAAATATGAACATGAATAATGTCCTGGGGCCCTGCATTCTCTGGGATGCCATAGGCATGGGACTCGTAGAGAATTCGCCCTTGCTGCAGATAAGTGTTCCACATTTTAATTAACTAAGTTTCCTCCGTTAAGCTTTTCCTGTGAAAGCCTTCCACAGTAAAAACACTTCTTAAAAGTGCTGTGCTGGAGCACATGAAAATAAATCTATCTGTTGAATTTTCAAAAACTTTTTTTGGAAGAATATAATTTCAAGGTCTACAACCACTCATTCCAGACACACGGTTCATGAACTCAAAACCATCACATCCAAGTAGTGCATGTTCTCATCTTTCCTAATTGCCATATGCTACTATGTCATGTCATTTTATATGCAACGTCATCGCTCCAGGCTTCATGGGCAGATGGGTCTTTGCCACCTAACCAAATTTGCATATCAAGGGCATCCCAAGTGAAGTCCTTTGTAGAACTGTATCGTCCTTTAGTTCCTCTCCCTTTCTTGAACATTTGTGCACCAGTATAAACCCGTACTACCAAAAGGTTCATAATTTTCAGACACAAGACACTCGTTCTTCAATGAAGTACCACGTAGTACAAGCAGTTCTACCCCATTCACTCCAAAAATACAATTCAGTGCCTGGAACATCACGGCATACCAGACAGTCCTTAATATCCCCTTTGGTTCTATTTTGAGCCTCTCCTTCTTCCATAGCCACATCTGTTCAATGCGCAGAATGTGTCTACATCCTTTGCCACCCCAGACACAGTTATTATATTGCATCTTTACTCCTGCAACTAGGTGACAGTTTTTGCTGTACTGCACCAAGCTTGATGCAGTATCTAAATCCAGATGTCTTCTGATTTTCTTTAACTGCATATTGATAAAATAGAATTTCCATGGATCAGCTCATCTTAATGTAGGCTTGTGGCTGTTGCCTTTGATAGACTCATAATCTCAGAGTTGCATTTGATTCTCTGGAGCACCCTACTAATCGGACAGGAAAGTTCTCCTATTAGTAACTGGGGTATTTCTTCAAGCCACTGTGACCTACACTGCCTCATTGGGTTGGTTAGATTTTTCACACACGCTTTTATCACATTTTACTGCAAAAATTTCTGTAACTCTCTACGTCCTGTGTTACCTATCACATCCATTTAAATACTTGTCTAAGCACGCATCTTGTCTGTCTGAATGCACAGCAGGGTCAGGGTTAGCCTGACACTCATGAAACATTATTTCACAAAACTTCAGCTTAAATAATAATTGCTTTCTTTTACATACAGAATCTTACTGGCTTATCTCTTCTAGGACACATTTTACAGACACCAGGACAGATATAAAAACAAGACCATCTACTTGAGAGTGACTAAACCCTTCACTTTACACCTTTTTCTTTAAAGAAAGAATGGTGTAGTAATTTTTAATATTGCCATCAACAGCTACAGAAAAAAACTCACCCTGTTAAGATTTGTAAGATAAACAAAGCTGTTTAGTACGAACATTTTAAGAACACCTAAAATTAATTTTTAAATCCATACTAAAAAGAAGAAATCACCTAGCCAATATCAGTTATTTAAGATAACACATCTGGAAGAGAGTTATTTTCAATATTTTAATAGTAAAACAATGGTGGAATTGTAAGGTTGTATATTATTATATTGACATTGCAGATGCCAAACAGACTAGAAAGCAGAAATTAAGAGGTCTCTATACCGTTCATAGTAGCACTTAATAAATCCAATTTTTAAAATATCATGTTTTACATCTAGCTTTTCTAAGCAATTTAGTATTTCGTGCCTCAAAAAACAACAGCCAAATAGAATGGACAGCTCAATTCCCCATGCTACAGTAAGACATCTTTGCAGATTAAAAAAGGGCTATCCCAGAGAACACAGTGACCCAGAAGCCAAAGATAGTGTTTACAATTTGTTCCAGACATCACCCATTTAGCTACACATAGTTCTTTATATTTACAGCCCCTTCTATTGCTCTGCTGAGAGTAGTAACCTGAATATGCCAAGAACATAGTGGGAGCCTGTTAAACATGGACTAAATTTACTCCAGTGTCTCATAGCTGCAACGGTTTAACAAGTGCTGCACAGGCAGAGTGAGTAATACCACTTACAGTCTGTTAAGCTAATCATCCTTGTCCCCCTCTCACAGCCCCTTCTTCCCCAAGGACAGTTAAAAGTCATCTTTTGAGACACTACTCGGTTAGACACTTCATTGGACAAGAGGTCCCATGATCCAGAAAACATTATTTTGACGTTTTCCAAGCTGTTTGAAAATACAATAGACAAAACCTAGTAAGTGGATGCTTGCAGAAATTTCCAAGTTTTTAACATTATTTTAAAAACCCCAAAGTCTGCCACTCAATGCCATTTTCTTTATAATCACAGCCACATTATATATACTCTATAACCAGCATTCAGCTTGCTAGCCTAACCTAGGTCCTTGAAGTAATAAAAAACCCCCCAAAACACCACAAAAAGCCCCACCCACGAACCCTGTGGCTTTTCTAACAATAACAGGAAGGTGTTCTACAAGAGTTTTTTATTCTGTTGATAACGCAGCTATACAGCCTCACCTGCCTGGCCCAGATCCACGTACATGCTTCCTGAGCTGGTGTTTTAAGAGACCAATCTCTGACAAAAGCACCACTCTGCTGCTCGAGTGTCAAGAACTAATTGCACCCTATGGGCCTGATCTAAGTTGGGGGTCTAGTTAACACTCCACCTAGCTTCTCAGCACCAAATGGAAAGCTGAAGCCATGCTGCTTGGAATAGGTGAGATAGGGCACAAACAGGAGCAGATCCCTTGGTGTTCAGAGGGACCGAGTTTAGAACTTTTGGCCTTTTTCCAGAATGAAGCAGCTGCATCAGGGGATGCTGCAGACAACAATTTTGGGTTTAAGCAAGCAGAACAGGTACTCAGGCTATCTAACTTGACAGTTATCTAATGCTAGTGTTCTGAATTTCGCACCTAGGGATGCGTCAATATCTTGCCAGCAAAGAACAGAAACTTAAAATTATTCAGCAGACCAAAGTGCAAAAATCCTACTCCTCCAAAGTGCCTCTAGGTCCTGTTTTAGGCACTAGGTGCTTTATTCTTTACCCTGACTCTTAAGCCAAAATCTATAAAAGCGCAGCTAATCAACAGAAGTTCAAAGTTAAGAAAACTGTTAAAGGAAGATAATTTAAGCAATTCTAGACACCAATTCTGCACGGAAGCAGGCTCATCTTTATCTGTTTCTCTTCCATTGTCACCTGCCTCAAGTGACTTTATGCTTGGAACAAAAATGCATGGAGGAGGAATACCACTGGGTCAGTTGTAATAGCCTGGACTGAGCTACTGCTTCATGCTGACAAAACCAAACCCCACAGGGACAGCAGCGAGGCAGAAGCAGCAGAGTAGAAAGATATATCAACATGCTTCAGCTACTGCAACTCTTGAAAAAGTACTGTACTAGGTCAGAACAAAGGTCAGTTTTGGTTTTATTTCTGACAAGACACCAGTAGCAAATATGAAACAGTAAAGCATATAAGAATAAAACACTCCTAGACTGTTAATACCTCTGTATATCTTACAGTCAGAGGTAGTCAGTAATTTAGGATACTTCTGAGTGGAGTCTGTATTTAAACTAACATTTTAAAATATCACATTCCACATGTAAGTCTTATTCTTTTGACCCTATGAACCTGAAAAAAAGCCTCATAGCAGTGAATTCCACTACTACATTACACAGGTTAATAAAATAAAAATTTGAAACTTGCTGCCTGACCCCTTCATTGAAATCTTAATTGTTATAAGCAATCAAACATCCCCAAATCAAAGTCACAGACAATGTCAAACTGGTTCTCTGTCACATTTCAGTTTTCTATCTTTTTTTTAAAAACAGAATGATGGTATTGCAGAAGACAACACACCCCAGTTTCAAGTAGTAGCATATTATTTTTGTTTCTTTGTTTTGCTCTTCTTCTCTCTCTTTTTTTTTTTTTGTCCTACTGCCATGAGCTCTAATCTAGTATTTGCAGAGAAGGATGCTGGCAGCAAGATTTTCTACCTGTCCTGGTTTGGGCTGAAACTTCCTTTAGGACTTTACAACTCCTCAATCTTCATTATTACACACACGAAGTACAGTGATTTGCTTTTATTAACACTAAGTTATATCTGGCACTTTAACACTCACCTATTCAGTGTCAAGAGATCTTTCCAGAATTCAGTACAGGAAGCTTCTGCTATTTTCAGCAGAAAGTCATGCACTAAGTCTTAAAAATATTCTTTGGATTACCGAGTCAAAGACCTTCCTAGATATAAAGCCCAATATTTCTCCCCATTCCTGAGTAGTTTGTACAGGAAAATATTTTACTTATCACCTTATTCTTGTGAAAATAGCATCAGAAGACCTCAGAAGGACTTTTTGAATGAAATTGCTTTGTATTAGCTTAGAGGGTGTGTGGGTGTCTTTGCTTTGCATCCAGTTATAATGAAGAATACATAATGGTATATTTGAATTCACTTTTTCCGTACTTGGAAGAAAACCAAGTCCTGATGAGCAACAGGAAGAGATGAAAATAGAAATACAGGCCAGCTGGTCTCTTCTTCCAAGTGTGAAAATGTTAATGTGTTTTATATTGTGGCTCCTAAAAATGAAAAACTTGACCACACAAAGTGGCCAAGATAAATGGGTTACCACCATCACAATGTGTCTGTGGTTTTGGGAGCTATCACTGCTGCAGAGCTTTGCGTTGTTCTCCTGATGTGTCTTATGAGGAGAACATGAGTAGAAAACTACTGAGAGTTTAGCACAGAGACCCTATTGAAAAGATCCGAACAGCTTTAGGTGCAAAACAGGTGCCAGCACACTTTGCTTAGAGACCATGATGGTTCCAAACATACATGAAAGCTGTTTTTTAAGCCTGTAGGAAACTTTGTGCCTTTTGGAGTTTGCCAGCAGATTTAGATGCCTTAGAACACAGGACTGTGATCCACGTTACATACAGGTATATTTAAAACCCTGTGCATACCCATAGCTACCATGTTAGGCGCCCAACTGCAGTCAGGAGAAACAGTGCAGTGTAAGTCCCTATCGCCGCAAGAGACTTTCAGTATCAGATCAGGCCACATTAAAACATATGCGTACGCCCAATTTTAAAGCATACGGCCTTTTTGATATTTTAATGCAAGAGCAACAGAACTATCGCTTAAAAAAATATTAAGCATGTTTCAAGACTGAACTAATGACCACAGCACTTTCAACTTGCACGTCCCACAAAGGCTATATAATACTACGAAGTGTACAGCAAGTTACTAAAACTGTGCATACGACAGAAGATCAACAGCTTAATACCTTTTTGGAAAACAGACAAATTTATTCTTTAGTCTAAAATAATTTCAAAGACCAAGCTGATGGGACAATAATTTGTTACATTACCGCACGAAGGGTTAGCAGACTAGTACAATGCTTAAGGCTGAAATTCAACCCTACGCAGACGAACTAGTGCAAGATTCATATACTACCAAAGCACTACTAAAGCACTGCTTCCCAACAGGCAATAAACAGATCAGTACATAAAACATCAGTGGTGCTAACAGTGATCCTAACAAGACCTTAGGAAAAAAATCTTGGGAAATTCTCGTGTGAAAGATTTTGCTCCCAGAGTGTGGGTCTAGATACTAACTGCAAGAGCACTCTCCCAGTTATTTTTCTGTATTTAAGTGTAGAAACACATCATTTTCTTAAGCAGCTGCCTTGAAAGCTGAAGTTTTTAGAGAGATATCAAAAGACTGGGGGTTCAGGGGGCAGGTTTTTCAGTTAAGTGTCTTCAACATCAAGACAAACCTGTATTACAGATAACTTTGTAGCACTTTACAAAATGTACAATATATATATATAATATATGCATATACACCAATATGTCAATCACTAAGTTCTTCCTCATCACTGAAATAAGCACTTTTCTTAATCCGTGGACGTTTTGAATCATCTGAAACTGAAGATTCCCCTGCAGTCTGTGTCCATCTTTGTTCTTCTTCCTCAATTTTGGCTTGCTACAATGAAAGAAGGACAAGTATTAGCAAAGATTAAGAAAAATTAAGATGCTTTATAAATAATAATGCTAATTATTAATATGCATTGTATTATTTAATAAGTTAAAGAATTCAAAGGGTTTCTCCCCATTTCCAGATAAACTGTGTCACGAACGCACTAGAAAACACTTTAGAAAGTAGTTTTCACGTGTGAACGGAAGTCTTCTGCACCAATGCAGGCCCCATGGACTACTCTGTATTTTCAAAGAGAGGTAGTTTGCTCAGGGCAAACTTACATAACTACAGAGCAGCTGAGATCGGAAGGAAAGATGACATCTCCTTTAAAATTGACATTATGGAACCAGCTTTGTTCCACTAACAAGTCTTCTATCTGTTGTCTTTTGCAGTCATTCATTCAGGGAATGAATGTTTTCAGGGATGTAAAAGTTATTCAACTAAAGGTTTAAAATGATGTTTCCTATTTTTGCTGGGAAACATGCTCTCCCAGTTAAAATCGTTACATGGTGAGAGAAATGGGAATGTTTCCTGGGTTGTTTACATTTATAGGTTTTACTTCCAATTGTGCAGTTCTCTGGGGGTGGGGGGAATAACTGTGCATATTTGCATTGTTTTTTGAACTACATCATGTGAAAGTTCTACACTCATTACAGTCATATTCAGAACAAAGTTATCTTAAAAGCTCTTGAGGGATTTTTTGGGGGGCAGGGGCACAAAGGGGACAGCTGAGGACTAGGGAGCCAAAAAGTTTGAATATAAGGCTTGCTCTATGTAGTGAAGTAAAACCCTGTGAAAAGCATTAAAGAAGATAGCAATACAGGTGACAGACTATCTACATTTAAAAAATGCATTGAACATGTTCTGAGAGAAAAGGTCTATTAGAGACTGCAATGGACTGTATCAGGCAAAGGAAGCACTCCAGAAATATATGTTGTTCGAGTATATTCTAGTGACTGAGGGCAGAGGATGTTCCTGGTCATTTCTGCACGACTGTTTTCCTGAAAGGAGCTTGAAGGAATGAAAAAATTGCAATGCACCAACTACTGCCAGGCAAGAGTACCCTGAGTGTGACAGAGCAGACAGACCTATGTGTGTATCTCAGAGCTTTTCAAAAGCAGCTAAAAAGGGAAGAACAGTTAAATAAGTAATAAAAAAAACAATGCTTCTATGTTGTACCTGAAAAGCTATGGCTTGGCTGAGGCTATCTAAAGCAGGGTCCTCTCCTTCCTCTTCACTTTCTTCTTCCTCCTCACTTCATTGTGCAGAGAGAGAGAAAAATATGTAGATATTTATTTTAAGTGTTCAGTCTGAAAATACTTCCTAAAAGAATTAGTAACATGTAAATTAATATACATACATTTCTTCTGGTTCAACTACTTTCTTTCTCTTCTTCTTTTCTTTTTTTTTTGGTGGCTCCCGCTCTCCTAGCATATTTTTAGGACAAGCATAACTTAAGTGCCCTGCTTCCTTGGAGAAAAAGAAATATTGCTTAACAGAAACTGTTACAAACAACTGTGTGTTAAAACATATCATGAGGAAAGTTAATGTAAGACAGTTCATGGGGAAAAAAATGGAAGCAATTAGTAAGATAAATGGAATGCTAAATTAGCACACAGAAGACAAACTCTTCTCTATAAGCTTGCCATGGAAACCAAGAGATTAGTGGTGATACGCATTTTTAACTGCAAATTGAGAACAAGATATAAGTAAAGTAGATTTTCTTCAGCTGTAAAAGCTGAATACACTACAGCATGGCTTGTTCAAGACATGATAAAAATCTCAGCATTAACAGTTTAAGAAACACGAGTGAGTCAACATTTTTACTCTAAAACCATCCAAATCTCAATTTCCTATGTTATTACGTTCAGGAAAAGTGAGGAATTGCCTAAAACTCAAAACACACTTATTCTGTATAACACCAGTTGTTTCCAATATTTATTTTATTGCCAACTATATCATAAACTTCCTCAGATATAGCAAAAGCAGGTATTTGGAAGTAAAGACTAGGAGGTTTTCCTTCTCAGGCAGCATTATACTGATACTCAGATCTGTCTGCTCATCAGCATGTTAGGCAGCAAATATACGTATGTATTTTCCACCACCCCCAAAGCCCCCAAAAGGGCTACTATCATTCTTGGAAATGGTACAACTTCTGTGCAAGTTGACAATATCAACAGAAAGAAAAAATAATTTAACAGCACGGGCAGGATTAGCAATGGCCAAGAGCCTGTGCTGGCTTTGGCTGGGGTAGAGTTAGTTTTCTTCAAAGTGGCCTGTACGGGGATGTGTTTTGGATTTGTTCTGGAAAAAGTGTTGACAACGCAGGAACCTATTGCTGAGCAGTGCTAACACAGAGCCAAGGCCTCTTCTGCTCCTCACACTGCCCCACCAGCGAGTATGGGTGCACAAGAAGTTGGGAGGAGACACAGCTGGGACAGGTGACCCAACTGGCCAATGGGATATTTCAGACTGCATGACGTCATGCTCAGCAATACAACTAGGGGGAAGGTTGGCTGGGGGGCTGCTGCTTGGGGATTGGCTGGGCATTGGTCAGTTGGTGGTGAAAAATTGTTTTCATTTGCATGACTTGTCTCTCTTGGATTTCTTTCTCTTTGTTGTTTTCCTTGTCATTCCTATTATTAGAACAGTATTGCAATTATTACACTGTTCTTATCTCAACCCACGAGTTCTCCCACTTCTAAGCCTTCCAATTCTCTTCCCCACCATTCCACTGGGCGGAGGTGGGGGGACTGAGTGAGCAGCTGTGTAGTGCTTAGTTGCTGGCTGGGGTTAAACCACTACAAAGTCAAAATATGGAATATATTAGTTCATTTTTGGTTTTACTCACCCCACATTCATAACACTTGGACTTATCAAAGTAGTTACGCCTGCGAATGAATTCTGCTGCTCTTCCATTATCAATGGCAATACTTGCTTTTATTACTCTTCCAAACAACTACAGCAAATTGGAAAAAAAAGGTAAATATTTGGTGACTGTAAACCCAACCCTCCTGTCATAACAACTTTCTACAATTTACCTGTTTGTTATTAAGTGCCCGAGAACAGTTTTGTGCAGATTCTTTATCCAAAAACAAAATAAAGGCAACTCCTTTGCTCTTCCTGGTGTCTTTGTCTTTCATAATAGTAACTCTGAAAGCATATAACCACATTATTGATACACTAAAATTACTTCAGAGACATTTCTTCCTCAAAGATCTCAGCGAGATCTTGGCTTTGTTATATAGCAAAAAGTATACTTAACATTACAAAGACTTAGTGAACAGAAATTCAAAGGAAGAGCTAACCTGGCCATGTGCTTACAGGTAGAGTGGAGAAATTATTTAAAAACCAATACGTGGAGTCTTTCTCAATCCAATATCATTCTTTATTCCCTTGGGTGACTTGAAGAACAGAGAACATACTCTTTAGGTTTACAGACAACCTAAGTTCCCTGGAGGGAACTACACATGCTGAAGGTGAAACTAAAATCCAGGAGTAATCTTGACCATTTCCTATCATTGCTGAAGAACACAATGCACTGAACTGCATCCAAATGGTGAAATCTACTAACCAGCTAAACAGGTTCATGATAGGAAATGATAAGTATATACAGTATCGTTCTACAAATATCTCCAGCTGGAACCCAAGCAGGTCATGAATGCCTGCGTTATTTTACATGACATACAAAGTTAAACCTTCAGTCTAACATTGGAATCAACAGCTGCGGTAGCACATCAAGAAATCTAAGATTTAGATCCAGTAAAAACAATATACAAAAAACAACAACAACAAAAAAGAGGTTAATGGGGAGCGGGGGGGTGGGGAGGGGAAACTCACACAACCTCAATTCTTTCAATCTTAACATCAATTGTATTTAGCCATAAAAAAAAAGTGAGAAAAAGGATGCCAGTCTGCAGCTACATAAAAGTACACAAGTACTCTACCTGTATAAGTAACAGATGACCTACGTAGTAAAAAGTGTATAAAATAAAAACTCAGTAAAGAAAACTGAATTTTTCCCCAAATCTATGTACAGAAACATAGAGCTGAGAACAGTTTTTCTACCAAAGACTCTTGGACAAGCATGTATCCAACTGAATGCATTGAGTCGAAGTGTCAATAAAACTGACTTTAGAACAATTCCATTAATTCTTTCGCCAAGGTACTCCTCCAAGAGTTCCAACAGAACCCTAATATGAGCGTCGGGTTTCTAATTGGGATATTGACTGTAACAGTTAATAACACAAGCATAGAAAAAAACAAGTGTGACAAATCTTTAAAATGTCAGCAACTCCTTGGAGCCCTACGTGCTCCGATTTCTCTCTGAACAAACAGACCTGAAATCATAATAGTCAGTATATATTGAGGTGATAAATGAACTACAGAAGAGAAGTCAGCATTTTTCTAAATCGGGATTTTTCTAAATCAGTAATTCAACAATCAACTAAAACAGGTCAGACACCCCACCTCGGAAACAGTAGAGATCATAGGTGTCTCATGGTATCCATAACTGCATGTCTGCCAGAGCTCTACAGAAGGGTTTTTCTCTCAGTCAATTAAAAAATATAGGTTTTTCTAAAGTTGTGGTTTGGCTTTTTCTGCTATTTGTCACCTGAAACACACTTGAGACTTCAAGCTCTACCTCACGGATTATTACAGCAGCTACTAGAAGCTAGAGTAGACAGTAGCTGCTGAAGGGTTAAAAACTGAAGCCTTGGGGCTGGTTACTCAGACCAGTTAAAAAATACACAAACAAAACAAAACAGCAAGTTCCTTACTGTGGCATTTATTTCTATCATTTGAACACAGAGGCAAGTGTTGTTCATAAGTACCTCACATATTAAAAGTTGTTACTATGCAGCCTTACATCTAATCTTAAATATAATTCTAACCAGTCACAATAACAAGTCCCTTTAGAACCACAAAGAGAGGAATTGTCACAGTTCCCACAACTGCAATGTACATCTAGTTCACAGAAACAGAAGCTCCCACTTTTACACTTATCCATTTGTGTCCTGGGTGATGTTTGGGGGAAGGGGGACAATACTTACTAGAAGAATATTATTTCAACTGTTTCAGAGAAAAGACCATTGCTATACAACAACATTCTACTTGCTCTTAAGAAGTGGTCAGCAAAACAAGTAGGCAATACAAATATTCTTACATTATGCAGGTAACCGCAGGAACTTCCAGTTGTTAAATTAAATTTATGTTTTATTAAAAATGAACAGGGCTTCAATAAAGTTCCACACTCATACTTCAATTATAAAAAGCACAAGACTTTCAAGTGAAGCAAAGACATCAAATATTTAAAATTAAAGCTACAAAAATAGCAGGCCATATCAGGTCACTTACTTGACAACTTTTCCATACTTTGAAAAAATCTGAAATAAAAAACAAAATGAAAAGATTTAACAATAGACAATTGCATTTCGTTAGTAATAAATCACAGAATCATCTATTGGAAGAGACCTTTAAGATCATGGAGTCCAACCGTTCACCCTGCACTGCCAGGGTCCCTAAGCCATGTTCCTCAGCACCACATCTACACGTCTTTTAAACACTTTCAGGGATGGGGACTCCTCCACCTCCCTGGGCAGCCTGTTCCAATGCTTCACAACCCTCTCTGTAAAGCATTTTTTCCTGATAGCCAACCTAGATCTCCCCTGGCGCAACTTAAGGCCATTTCCTCTCATCCTATCACTTGTTATATGGGAGAAGAGACCAACCCCCACCTCATTACAACCTCCTTTCAGGTAGTTGTAGAGAGCAATAAGGTCTCCCCTCAGCTTCCTTTTCTCCAGGCTAAACAACCCCAGTTCCGCAGACGCTCCTCATAAGACTTGTGCCCTAGACCCGTCACCAGCTTTGTTACCCTTCTCTGTACACGCTCCAGCACCTCAATGTCCTTCTTGAAGTGAGGGGCCCAAAACTGGATGCAGTACTCAAGGTATGGCCTCACCAGTGTCAAGTTCAGGGTAATAATTGCTGCCCTACTTCTGCTGGCCACACTATTTCTGATACAAGCCAAGATGCTGTTGGCCTTCTTGGCCACCTGGGCACACCGCTGGCTCCTATTCAGCTGGCTGTCGACCAGCAGCCCCAGCTCCTTTTATGCTGGGCAGCTTCCCAGGCACTCCTCCCCAAGTCTCTCATGTTGAAGGGGACTATTGTGGCCCAGGTGCAGGACCCAGCACTTGGTCTTATTGAACTTCATACAGTCGACCTCAGCCCAATGATCCAGCGTTATCAAGACAAACTTTTCTAACTTGAAGATGATATATGAGTATTGTATTTATATTCAAAATTGTTGTCAACAAGTTAAATCTGAACAGTGCAGCTCTCAAAAACTTACCCGGTACAGATCGTTGTTTGTCAAAGCAAAGGGTAAATTGGACACATACACTGTGCTTTTGCTTGGTGCCAACCCACCACTCATTTTTCTGATGAAAGGAGGAGAGAAGAGTTAAACTGCATTCAACAGAGAAATCAATTAAATAACAGTTGCAAGACTTTTTTGTAAAATTGTTTTTTCAAATCTAGCCCAGAGAGTCATGATAAAGTCGCAGGAGTTCATTTTCCTTTCATCATTTTACATTAAATTAGTGTTTGCCTTCACATGCTACATACAGAAGACATATATTTCTTCTTGTTCCCCTGGATCCAAAGCATATTTTTGCTCTATGCAAGTCAGTTTTTAAGTCATGAAAAAAGGGACAAGCTAGTGTACTTAAAATAAACCTCTGCTGATTTGTGCAGTAAAGAAAGCTTTAGGTCCAGAAAGAAACAAGTAAGGTACGTTCATTAAACACTATGGCCAATATGTGAAATTACTGATCTTTTTTCAAGTACCTGCATGATCAGATTCTCTTATCAATTTTCAGTTCAGTTGCATTCAACACAGAGTAAAACACAACCAGTTAAGGGGTGAAAAAAGCTTCCCTAAAGCCAAGTCCTAATTATAGAGGGTGGGGGGAACAGGACAGATATGCTTTAAAGTCAGTGTAGTAAGATGCTAAAGCAGTAAGCATTTCCTCTTATATCCATTTATTGCTCAGGCTTCTACACTGCTCTGGAACTGCAAGCGTCCAGAGCTGATCACAAGAAAGCAACCCTCCTAGAAGCACTCCCCCTCCCTCTTCTCCTGATTAGGCAGTTTTATATCGGCAGGAACCAGGGAAATCCCAAACCCATTTTCAATCTCTTTCATGCTCGTGAAAATAAGTATGTCTGGAAACATAAATCAATGCAAGAACACTGCTGTAATTGCATACACGTACTCTAATACTAGGTGGAGAGTAACTGAACTAACTTGAAATAGAACAGCCTATGTTTTTACTCATGTTTGGACATTTCCCAAAATTTTAAATGGTGCTAAAATCTGTCCAAGACTCTCCTTCCCTTTGATCCCTTCTATAGCCACGGCTACAGTGAATAAAATTTGAGAAAAGTGAGTAAAATTTAAGACCAGAATAAAGCACGTCCTTTTGAGAGGGCACACAAAATAGTGCAGCAAAACTGTTCCCTACGCAGTGTAATTACTACTCCTCATCCAGTTTTCTGCAGCCTTATCGCTGCTTCTTGGCACCTCTAGCCGACTCCTAACTGAGGATCAAGACAATTCTTCAGCAAGATCAACTCATTTTAAAAATGCAGACAAAAGCTGACGAAGGGATAAAGGAAACTAAAGTATTAAAAATCAACATCTGTCATAGCACACTGTTTCTTAGGGGACTTTTCGAGTAGTGAATCTGAGCAGATTGCTTGGCCAAATGCCAACAACGTAACTAATATCACACTCTAATCTGGCTGTCAATGTTTTTTCTGGCATCTCGCGATACAGTCATCTGAAGACCTGATATTCCCAGTACACACTGATTATCCAAGTGTTCTGCTTTTCCTTCCTTACATGCTTATTGCGTTACAATTCCAGTAGCAGTTTCCAAGTGATTGAATTTTAAGGTTTTCCATGTTCAGAGACTGTTTTTTTGGCATGAGTAGAAATGGCAACATAAAGGTTAAGCAAATGAAAACAGAATAAATTTGCAATAAAGGCCACACATTGCATCTGGTGTTACAGACTGGATTTGTTATACCAAATTCCTTGCTGCTTGGCATTAGTATCCTTGACAAGCCTAACCAGGCTGACTTGGCAACGTGCCACATGAATAGATGGCCCAAAGTGCAGTTATCCAGCTGTACAGTGGATACAAAGGATTCAGTAAGAGCTACCTTAGCTCTGCATTATGCTGTGTCACCAGTGCTAATATATTGCACCAGTGGAGAAGAAAACAGCAGAGGTGAACCACACGCGTCTGTAGATAGCAATTTAACTCTGCCTCGAAGACAAGAGGAGCTAGAGCACCCTGTAACAGGAGACTAAGCACATTCTGTATTAGTGAACAGATGCCAGTGAGGACGGCACGACAGGAGAAAAGCCAGCTTGCATATTCCACAACACTACAGTGCAGACCTCCAAAGAGGCGTTATGTCACATGAAGATTACTACAGGGCTAATACTCTGTCAACAGGAAATTATTAATGACTGTAAGCTACAGAATGGCCATTTTCAGCTGCACAGGACTTCTTCCAGAAGCTGAAAGAGTCGCACCCTGGAGCGCTGGCTGCCAGACACCTGAGGTTGAGCTTTGTTTCTAGTCCCCTGGACAAATTTAATAAAGCCTTGTGGCTCCAACTGCCCGAATATTCTCAGCAATTTATACTGTTTAGGACCATAGTGCCAGCATTTGATGCCTGACTCGCTTGACAGGCTCAATCTTAAGAGAGAAGTAACTGTAAGGTTATCGCCATGCTCATGGCACAGGTTCAAATTTACCACTCCAGAAATGAGTATTTACTCAGATCTGCGGGACTTCCTCTTTTAAATACTAAGGGGTCATTGGGATGGTTTGTAAATATTTAAGCCAGCAAACACACTAACAGGTTTGTGCAATGGCAACATTTGGGTCATTCATTCAGTTAAAAGTCTTGTTTTCTCAAGATTTCTGCAGAACATTCAAATACAACATTCTACCAAAAACAGTCTCTCAAAAAGCTTGAGCACGTTAAAACACAGATTTCTGGTTATCTATTGTGAATACAGTGGTATAGATGCAGTTTTAGATCCAGCTACTGGCACGATTCTTCCTACTTTGAAAAACCTTAATGAAACATCATGTGTCAATTTAACTTTTTTTTTTTTTTTTTAAACCACAATGAAGCCCCTGTGGGGTATCAAGGGCCAACACCATATAAACAACAGCTTTTCGGCCTCCCTTCATTTATGGATGCCAACCTTGTCATACCAGCTTCACATTTATTGGTCTGACATTTTCTAGCTGGGGCAGTGGGGGTTTGTAACTCTCTAGATGAGACACGTCTTATCTGGAGGCTCATCATCACAAGGTTCAGAGTCCTTTTACTTCAGGAACTTTCTAACTTCATAGAGCTGTCCAATACAAGCCTAACAGTTCCATCATATTCTTTCTCTCTGATCATCAGTCTCTCTGCTTTATAGGTTTTCACTTCACGGGCTGACGAAAAAGACAAAACCCTCCCCAAACCACCTGAGCTTTCTCCTTGCTGCAGGGGACTCACTTGAAAGTCACGAATGTACAACCTGGCTTCTACACCCTGGCTATATCTTCCCAACAAATGAAAACGCTTCTGTTTTATAATGAATGCTTTTATGGGGCTTCCCCAATCTTCAGGGTATTACCTGGTTACTTAACTTTAAAGCATCAGCTGGAAGCCTGTACATTATCTCCATGGGGTTGAGCACTACTCCCATTAATGTAATAGCCTCTCTGTACTATTAATGCCTTCTTAATTTATCAATTTCACATATTAACTTCCAGGATGGACTTGTCTCTTATTACTATGACTTCTTGAATTCAGTCTTTTTTGTCTTTTCCAACAACTTGGACAAAAAGAAGCCATTCTTTGACAAGAGCCATCTGTCAATACTAATTAAGTCTCCTGCAAAATATATCGGGTACATGAGTATGTTTTGCTTGAATCCAATATGCTTAATGCAGCATCTCTCACTCACGTTGCGAACACCGCAAGAGAAGACAATGACTAATTTCAGTAACTGCCTTCTCAGCTCTGTCCCGGAACACATAAGGACACCACCAGAATAGTTCAGATGCCTCTGAAGCATCAAGCAGAGTCTGAATTCACTGACATTTTTATGACTTAACATCAACATTACAACTTAAGCACAAACTTTTATGTTTGTTCAAGTAAACAGCAGCAAAGTCGGATTTGTGATTTAATAAATTAAAGTATGTATAAGTGATTTGCAGGTAAGTTACTCAAGACACACTCAGGCCAACCCGTTTTTAAAACACTGTATCTCCATCTTTAAAACATTGTATTTCATTTTTGATTTAAGAGTATCAGCAGAGTTTAGACCCAAATCAACAAACAAAACAAAAGTTGGGGCAGAAGCTTGGCTCAAGCTTATAATCAAAAGTCTGTGGTAAAGGAGGAAACCAAAGCCATGTCTTCCTTGGTCCCAGACAAGGGTATTAATTACCTGCTACAATTCTGTCCTACACAAGGGGCATGTAATAATCTATCAGAGCACATTCTGTTTTCTCTCTACACAGTTACTTAAATAGTATAAAGCAAATATTAAACAGGATCTGAATTTGGTAAATAAAGTTGACACTATCAGCAGAAAGAGTACAATAGCCTTTCAATCTGTCCAAGCCAAAGATGTATACGGAAAGGATCCATGGTTTGAACCGAACTACTCTTACGCACTGACCTAACTACATAAACTTTGGAACAATAAGAACAGGCAACCAGACCACCAGCAGGGACTATGTTAAGAACCTTAAAAACAACTTATTTTTAAAGGGATGTCCACCACAATCAAGATGTGAGAAGCGCTACTTGGTTCAGTCGCATCTAGTCTCACCCAGAGCTTCACCAGGACCAGACCCTGGTCGCTCACTTCGGGTCGGCCTGTATTCCTAAAAACACCAGGTGAGACAAGCAGCTCCACTCGGGACTCAGTATGTGTAAACCCCAACTAAAGCAAGGTACTACGAACTGCTGAGGACTTCCACACGCTGTTACAGCCCTTGGCTGTAAATGACAGCACCCTCTGGTCCCTCTGCCGCAGCGCGGCCCCAACCGGCTGCTCGTTTCGCTCTGCCCAGCTGCCGCGCGATGCCAGACTGCCGCTGCCCCGGCACACAAGTC